>NC_041005.1:12207604-12508316 GCF_004193775.1 Glycine soja
AGTCCAAGCCCAAGCCCAATTTTGGATTCAAGCCCAATTGCTTATAATTATCCTAAAATTAAATTAAAAACACAAAATTAGTCAAGTAGGCCCAAATGATAAAGCTGCATAATTAATTTGACAATTAAGACTAATTAGTAATTAAAATGGTGACAAAAAGGGTTAAGAAATTGGAGAAAATAATGACACATGATAGGTATCGTGTTGCAGAGGTTGAATGGATACAAGATATTATGCCACCAGAAGGAACAAGAGAAAGAGAGACTGTAAGTTCACTAAAATTTTGGTATGAATGTGTTTGTAAGGTCACTGTCATGTTGGATATAATGCTAGTTTATTTGACTATCTACATGCATATGAGATTTTTTTTTTTGGGTGTATAATGGTGGTAATGGGGCTTGTACTTAAGATTCCATGCAAACTACTCTAACTCCCACTTTTTGGCCAACCTTAGTGGTTTGAATAATGAGATCTATGATTGCCCTTCAAGCTTATATTCTTTTATTTTTATGCTTTAGTTTTAAATGTTAAGGCTTAGCTACAAGTCTAATGACTCTTTAAATTGAATGCATTATACTGTAACAAATTGATCCATCTTTGTAAGTAATAACTTAATTGTTATGTTGTTAGAGTTACAACAACAAACATATAATGCAGCTGAAGATGCTCATTATAAATTTACATATCAACATCGATTTTTTAAAAAACCGATGTTGGTATGTAAATTTATAACTTTCTTTTTTCAAAATTCTTATCATATAACATCGGCTATTTAAATAATCGATGTTGTATTTATTAGTTAACATTGGTTTTGAAAAACCAATGTTAACGATATTACTTTCAACATCGGTTATTTTACCAATGTTGAAAGTCTTAAATAACCGATGTAAAAACTTTATTTTCTAGTAGTGTATTTGAGATATTGCATCATTAAATGTGAACACCTCCCTTAGTTGGAATTTGAATTGTGGTTCATTATGTTATAAGGGACCAGTCCCTTCATTTAGACATAACCTCATTGGTGTGCTTCCAAAAGATAGTAAAAGTTAAAACTCACCAAGGACTACACAACTCCACAAAATAGAAATTAGAAAAGGAAACAATTAGAATTGTTGATGTTGTTAATGATTAATCTTTGATCAAGGTACTAGTGTCAGAACTTGTACCAGATTTCATTATAACAAAACAACTATTATTACTTAAGAACTAGAACCAATGTTAGAATTGGTACATGGATTTACTACATATTGTAATAGTAAGGATGGGAAGCATTTGTTGTGAAGTTCATTAATCAAGATAACAAATATTAAGTTATGATAGTTCAAAATTTTAACATTGATTGGTCTTGTTATTGGAGTAAATAGAACTAATGGAAATTGAGATATTGAATGGCTCGAAATATATGAGACTTTTTGTAACTTTTGCACAACCTTAAATGTGATTAGAATAAAAAAAAACCTCAAAGCCTAATTGAAATAGAAAACCATTCTTGAGTTAAAACATTTGGGAAAGGCTAGAATTTGTGATCTTTACTATATTATTTTTCTCAAATAGTTTTGGCAAATTTTAGATAAAATATTACAACTCTAATTGATAATTTGACTACAAATATTAATATTGAATCCCTTACTCTGTCTTTTCTTGAAAGCTTTAACTGAATATAGTTATTAATTTTGTCACTTTGTGTTACTGAATATAGCTATTGCTTTAATATACAAATTTATATTATGTTTTCTATATTAGATATCACTTTGGTTTTTTGGTTTTTTAATACACACGAGAGTTTTGTTCTATTAGTGGAAAGTGATATAAGAATAGTGGTTGGTAGAGATCAAGAGGAGGAATAAATTTTGTGAACTTCCTCTAGAGTGTGAGCCTAGAGCTAGAGGTAATGTGGCCTCACCTTATGTGCTAGGGCTTTAATGGTTTACATGAAAGTGGTTGTGTGCAGGAGAAACATCTAAGGAACATGCTCCCTTATGCCAAGATAAAGCACATGTTTTGCGGTCTGCTTGAGTATTGTGCAGTGTATATATGTAGTGTGTATTGATGGTGAAAGAATAGAATGCAAACTTAACATGAAGAATTGGTTAGGAATCATTCATTTTACTCGCAATTTTCTTTTTAAATTATATGAAGGTTAGACTTTATTTGTTTTTGCTTTAATTTGTTAATTTTATTAATGTTGTAGGAATCATATGAGAATGTTGTAACAGAGAAATATGGAGAAGATAAATCAAAACATCGTACAATCAACTTTGATGTACATTTGGTTAAAAATAGTCGGTGAAAACAAAAAGGGTAGAGTCCACGACATGGGTCACAACTTGGAGCTTATTAGAGGTTCTCCATAGGGTTCATCTTCAACAGTTGTAGGTCCATCTTCCACAAATTCTACTCATTCCACAAAAGACATCAATGCAATAGCTGCACAAATGTCTCAAATGTAAAGCAGATGCAAATACAATTGAAGATATAGACATAGTCATTGTAGCCATCATTGTAGTTATAGATGCAAGCGCAAATGATGTTCTTTCGAAAAGACATATTTCTTGCCTTCATGAATCCAACACCACCACCAAACAAAAATAAATGATAATGTTGCATTTTAGTTTGATGCTTAAATTTCTTTTTTAATTTATGTTGTAAGACTCAACAATAGATGAGACTTGTTGACAATGTTTTATTATTTAGTTATCTTGAAAGAAAACTTGGTAAGTAAGAGTTTGATTTGTAGGAAATATTTAAAGCATTTTCTAATTGTTACTTTGAATCATGTTATCTTCAATGATTTTAAAATTTATAATTTAAGTTATCTTAAATCATATTACTTTTTAAAATTCATTTTTCATTGCATTAATCAAAACACGGGACAATAAATATTTTAAAAAGAATAAAATAAAATAAAATAAAATAAAATAAAATTTGTAAAGGAAAAGAAAGAGATTAAATAGCAAAAAAAAAAAGGAAATGGCAAACTCTGGAAAAATTGTGATGGAATAAGGAGAAAAGTGGAAGGGAATATTTGTAAGGAATAGTGAAGAATACTTGTGAGGGAATAATGAAGGAATATTCGTATGGAACAACGAGTGAATAGCCATAATTTTGTGACGAACGAATTTGTGATGGAAAAGTGAGGGACTTGCGAAGGAACAATTGTAGCAGAGTTGTGACAAATTAGCAAGGAAGAGTCATCGCAAATTAGCGAAGGAATTATTCATTATAAGTCATCTATTTTGTGAGGAATTTTTCACGGGAATTGTGAGGGAGTAATGAGATTATTGAGGGAAATATTGATGCAATCCTCCCTAGGAAGGGACCAACCACTAAAGCCATGAGCAAGAGACTCTAAGAGAATTGGATTAGAGCTGTTGAAGAAGGCCCTAGGGTTCTTACGAACCTCAGGACAGATTTCTGAGCCCATGGGCCAAGGTTGGGTCCACTTATCTTTGTATATATTAGATTAGGATTTCATTATTTTTGGGCCTTGTATTTAGGGCTCCATAATGTAGGCAGGGTACCCTAAAAATGTAGGATTTTTCAGCCCTTGTATTTTAGGGCATCTAGACCAGTTTATGCATTAGGGTTAGTTTTGTAATTTCACATGAATTAAGTGAATATTTGATGTGTGTGTTGGAAAATAAATTTAATTGAATTCGGAGAAACCCAATCCAATTAAATTTTAGAGGGGGAGGTGAGCATTTGCTTGTTACACCCCATTGTCACATCATATAGTCACACTATGTGCATGTCCTTCATGCTTTACATGCCTCATGACGCCTAAGCGCACTTAGTAGAGAATCTTGGACTTGATCTTGTTTTAGTGGGCTGAACCATACCTAAAATTCACTAATCATAATTAGTGAAATTTTGGCTCCAAAATTTGGCTCCACAAATTCAATTTCAAATTCAAGTGAAATTTGAATAGAAATTCAATTTTTCCTCCAATTTTGTGTGACACTTAGGCTATAAATAGATTCCATGTGTGTGCATTTTTTCAACTTTGATCATTTGAGAATTACACTTCAAAGTTCAGACCTCATTTGAGGCATAAAATTGCATACTCCTTCTCTCCCTCTCCCTCCACTCATCTTCTCCTACCTTCAAGCTCTTATCCATGGCTTCCTATGGTGGTGAGCTTCTTCTTGACTCATATTCTCCTTGAAGTGGCGTCTCCAATCATCTTTCTTCCTTCTGCATTCCGCTGTCATTCATCTTCAAGAAGCAAAAGACTCCATTGATGAAGAAGATCCAAGGCCTACAAGCTCCACATGGAGCTACATCATGTGGTATGAAAAGCATCTTCATCTAGGTGATATTCTTTTGCTTCCTTTATCTTTTTGTTCGAAATTCACTTTAATTCCTTGTTCTTCATCTTATTCTCCATGTATATCCTCCATTTTATTGTGGTTTGGTGCTATTTAGAGTAGATTCAAAAAAATAAACCGATTAAATCTTAGATCTACACTTGTTCTTGCATTTCTATGGTTCAAATTTTATAGATATACTCTTGAATCATATTTTTGTGTTGATTTTAGGTTCTATCATTTTTCAGTCATAATATTCTTGTGCTGAACCTTTAGATCTAAATTTTCTTCCAAAATATTTATTAGAAAAAAAACACAAAAATCTAAGTGTAAATCACTTATTACGTGTTGTCTTAGAGTCATGTTTAGTCATAATAATTGTCACATTTTGTTCTAAGTTTGTGTAGAATTTTAATTTTGTTAATTGAATTCTAGATACATTTTTTCATGTATTCTTGTCATTCTTAGCCTATCTTTTGAATTTTGAGTCTAATTCATGCATGTTATTTAGTTCATAACATGTTCTAAATCAATTCCTAGAAGTAGTCTTATTGAACTTTGTTTTGTTTTCTAAGTTTCCTATATGATGCCTATGAAGAAATTGAGTTGCGGTGCTAAGTTGTGGCTGGATTTATGAATCAAAATAAGTCTTAAGCTCTCTTGAATTGTGTTATTCAAGACATTTGAGCATAATCAAACAAAAATTATAATTATCCAAACCTTAAGCAACATAAATACTACTCTTGATTTCTAGGTTGAAATCGTTGGTGCTGGCAGCTTGAACATATGTACTTGTAAAAATTGTTGGGAATTGGTCATTGCAAATTTTGAGCTGAAATTTTTACTGAAGTTTCTAGACATCTGGAACAAAATAATAAAAAAAGAACCAAGTGATTTGGATAAAAATAAAAAATACGAAAAATCACACAAGTTGACAAGAAAATTAGTGTCCAGGAAAATAAAAGTGAAAGAGAAGTGTGCTTGTTGTTTTGGCTTGAAATTTGTTCTATAATTGGTGCCTATTCAATCCTAGTTATGAAATTTGAATTGAAAATTAGTGTGAAAAAAGTGCCAAAACTAGAGGTTTCTTGAGTCTTTTTGTTTTTTGTTTTTTTTACTCTACTCTAGAGTCATTCTAGGTTTCTCTTTGAGCCCTAACTTGCTTTTATGTGCTTTTCATTGCTTTAATTGTTGAATAATCCTTGAAAATTTGTCTTGTTAAAACTCTATTGGTTTAGTTTTCATTTCATTTTTTTTTGTCTTTGGTTATTGCTTATCTCTTTGTTTCCTTGTTTGTGAGTTGCTATATAAGGAATTGGAAAGGAGGATTGGTGCCATCCCTTGAAGAATTTGAGTCAAGAAGCAAGGGGCCAACCACCTTAAGAGCTATTGGATTAAGAAGCACTCCAAATTGAGTGAATCACCAAAGGAAGAACAACCACCAATTGAGGACCGTTTTGTAATTTTATAATTGGAAATTTACTTACCTTCATTGCTTTCAAGTTTTTGTAACATAAAGGCCTTTCATTGGAAGTGTGTTGGGAGCCTCCAATAGGTTACCAAACTTCTATTTGTGTGTAATAATTTTAAGCAATTTTTCATTAGGATAGTGAGTGTTTTGTTGGCAACCTTAAATGTGGTCATCCAAACACTCTTAGGATTCGCCTAGTTTACATTTCTTGCACTTTAATTTCTTGCTTACTTTCATAGCTTATTTCCTTTACCTTCCATTGTCAAACCGCCTAGATAACTTGTCTTTTACCAATTAGTTTTTACCTTATCTTTCACACCTCCTTTAGTGTTTATTTTGGCTAGTTTCAACCATAGTTTCTTTTACCTTTTGTTTTCAAACCCCCAACAAGAAAGAACCACAACTTAGGAACCAACATGAGTCTTCATTCTTCATCTAGTGTTAATGGTGAGGGTTCTACTCCTAAGGACCCCTTGTATAAGATATTAGATGAGTTGAGATCCCTTAAGTTGTGGAAAGAAAAACAAGAGAGAAAAGAAAAAGGAAAAAAAAGAATGGAAGAAATAAGTCAAGATGAAAGAGAGAAAATAAGAGAGGAAGAAAGAAAAAAAAAATAATGAAAGAAATGGAAAAAGAAAAACATGTCTCTTATAGTAGTCATGACTCTTGCAAGAGCCTAAGTGAAGAACTTAGTGACTATTATAGAGGAAGGCATATGTTACATCCTAGATATCACTCCCATAGGAGAGAAAACGAAAGAAAGCCTCAAGAGGCTAACATTAACCTCCCATAATTCCACGGAAAGGACAATGTAGAGGCTTATTTAGATTGGAAAATGAAGGTTGAGCAACTCTTTGCTTGCCATCATACAAGTGAGGAAAGGAAGATTCCTTTGGCTACCCTTAGCTTCCACGGGTATGCCCTCTATTGGTGGACTTCCCTAGTTAGGGAAAGAAGGATTCATGGGGATCCTTCAGTAGAGTATTGAAATGACTTGAAAAGTGCCCTTAGGAAGAGGCACATCCCCTCATACTATGAAAGAGAGCTTATGGACAAGCTCCAAAGGCTTAGACAAGGGAGTATGAGTGTTGAAGAGTATAAGCAACAAATGGAACTACTCCTTTTGAGAGTTGGGCTTAGGGAGGAGGAAATAACAAGTATTGCTAGGTTCCTTAATGGGCTTAATATGGAAGTGAGGGACAAGGTTGAGCTCCTTCCATATAGGGACCTAGATGACCTAGTCCAACTTTGCATAAGGGTAGAGCAATAACTTAAAAGGAAGCCTACTTCAAAATCTTATGGCTCTCACTCTTATTCAAAGAAAGACCAAGGTCAAGGCATCTTAGGGGCTGCACCTTCTAAGCCCAAATATGATAAGGGAAAGACAATAGAAAAATAACCCCTTAAGGTTAGTATGCAAGAGAAGACTAGCTTTATAAAGTACTTTAAATGTCTTGGAAGAGGACACATTGCTTCTCAATGCCCTACCGAGAAAACTATGATTATGAGGGGCCAAGACATTTATAGTAGCCATGATGAGGTTACTACTTTGTCTTCCTCTAGTGAAAGTGAAGAAGTAAAAGGAGAAGAATCCAGTGAAGAAATCTACTCCCAAGAAAAAAGGGACCTTCTAATGGTTAGAAGACGTCTAGGAGGTCAACCTTGTGATTTGACTCAATCTCAAAGAGAAAATATTTTTCATACAAGATGTAAAATTTTTGATAACAAATGCTCTCTCGTTGTAGATAGTGGTCAAAATCAATTCATTACCACATATACTAATAAATGATTATATATGAGTGAATGAAACTAGATAAAAGTCTCAAGAGTGATTTTATTTGACATGATTGGTAATTGATAAACTGCCCAAATAAATGGAAATTGAGTTTTTTGTTTTTAGAACGAACTAGTCTTTGAATAATAAGGAAAAAAAGCTGAAAAGAACTTTTTCTTTTCATATCTATTAAAATCTAATTAAATTAAATTCTAGAGAAAATTACAATAACATTACGAGATTTTATTTAATTACACAAATATCTGTTATTTTTTTTAACTATTATTACTTTTATTTCTTCTGTAGGTGTAAGGAAATATTAATATAATATTTTTAAATATATAAAATATATCAATGTAATATTTTCAAACTTAAAAAGAATTAGTGTAAGAAAAGAAAAAAAATAGAGTTATGTTTAATTAGACGAAACTTAGGATGTGTTGTTTTAATTTGCTCTAAATTCTTATCCTAAAATAAATTGCATAATTTTGCAAAAAAATAATTAAATTGTATTTCCTTTATTATATTATAATTGTGGTATAAAAGAAATAAATTATCCTAAAATAATTATTATTTTAATTTTTTAACATGATATTAATTAATTTTTTTCACTTATATCTCTTAATGATAAATAATAAAATCTAAAATAAAATGATGAAAATATAAGATTAATTTTTAATATAATATTAATTAATTTTTTTCATATATTAAATTAAATTAAGAAGAAAATTGTTTTGGAACATAGGAAAGAAAGTATAACAATATTTAGAAGACCATGAATTACTAAATATTTTGATGTCATATTTCTTTTAAATATTTTTATTTTCAATTATTATAAATTACTAAATATTTTACTGTAATATCTATTTATTAAAACAAGTTACATCTAATTATATATAATAAATATATAGATAATTTTCAACTTCGAGCGACTTCTTACACTACTTTTTATATATAAAAAAAATTAAAATAAAGAGGGGACGTAGTTTTCAGTTTTGATGAAAACACGCTTTCTGGGGCTGGAGAGAGGAGACCTGTGAGAACTGAGAAAAGAACACACCACATATAGAGAAGGTTTGTGAGAAGTAAAGAAGACGCAGACAGTGCTTTGATTTTGATTGAATAAAAGGAACAAACCAACAAAGTTATATTGGAAACGTGCCCAACGCTACTTCTTCGCCACATGCAACAGTGACGCCACGCCACGCCACCGCGAGATCCATTCGTTTGGAATCCATCTATCTTCAAAATGTTAAGAATTTGAGAAATGGGTTTTGAAATCCAAGCAATTTGAGACGCGGGTTTTGAAATTCAAGCGATTTGGGACGTGTATTTTTGAATTTGAGGCCATTTTATTGATGGGTTTGGGAGGAATCTGAGGAAATTTCTTCAATGTCGGAGAGCGATCAGCGTCGTCTTCTCGGGGCGTCCGAGGATGACGTGGAGGTTCGAGGCTCGGAATTGGCGTTGGCGGTCGTCAATGGCAGCAGTGGCAACAACAACAACAACAGAGGTTTCAGGGATTTGCTAAGGTTGTCGGGTCACCGACACAGTTTCAAGCACATTGACAAAGAAGGGGATAGGGATAGGGATAGAGATAGAAGAGATCAGAATCGGCATCTCCACGATGTGGATCTTGATTCTTCTGTTGATGTGCTTGGGGACAGTGCACCTCCTGAATGGGCGTTGCTTCTCTTTGGTTGCCTCATTGGACTCACCACTGGCCTCTTTGTGGCACTTTTTAATAAAGGGGTATGCCAAATTTTCTTTCTTTTTTGGTTAATCTCGACTCTCAGTAGTTTTTCTCTTACAGATCACATACAGGATAGTCCAATTTGTAGTTACCAAGGTTTTAAATTGCAGTTTCATTGCGATCCTTGATGTTGTAGACAAATGTGGCTGTAGTTGCAGTCGCGGAGAGTCCAAAAACATTGAGTTTATGCCCAAAATCTCAGTCGCAAAACATTGATAGTTTCAGAATTTTGTATTGCATACCAAATTCACCAATAGCACTTAGAGCATATTGGATTCTCTTTAAAGGAAATCTTCTATTAGGGTGTGTCTAGCAACTGCGGAAATTTGATCATTTCAATAATCAGTTATATGTATAATTAATTATAATCCGAATCAGTTTTTTGTTTGGGTAAGTTTGTTGTAAAGTGATGAACTGGGTACATACTAGAGCCACATACCCATACCATGTGCTTGGTAACTATGGTTCCAATTACTGGAGGCTGAGGGAGACCTATAGAACCTATTGACCAAACCATTAGGAAGGACTTAAGAGGTCTATAGTTTGTCAGTAGACATGATTTATGACTGAGCTTAATGGTGTCATTTGATTTATGTAGCCATCTCCATCCATTGGTGAAAGGCTTGATGGTTATTGTTGTTGTTAATCTCTTGCTATGGAATTTTTTTTGAGTTGCTTTGCTATAGTGGATTTCAGCTTGTTCTTTGCACAGGTTTCCTATAGTAGATTTACGCATGAGCATTATGTTGTCATTTGGTTCATGTAGCCAATTCCAACCATTGGTAAAAGGATTGATGCTTGATATTGTTAATCTCTCACTAAAGAACATTTTTTGAGTTGCTTGCTATACTGGTTGGGCTTTGTTGATGTGTTTCTTATACAAGTTCATACAATGGAGGCAAGATGTTCAGATTCTAAAACCAAAATGTGTTTGTCATGTATGAAATGTGTCAACATTGATCTCAATGGACAGGAACAAAAACATACTATAATATTATGTTAGGAGAAAGAGTTAGTAATAGTTAAGTTTCGAGGATCCAGATCTTGTTTAAATTGTTTGTAAATTGTAATCTTATGAATTTGATCAGATGACATGTATTCATGTTGTCTTCTATCATATGTATTTTTATTGGACTGGTCACGGGTGTAGAGCTCTCAAAGTTCATAAGAATTTCTCTAATGTTAAAACTTAGAAGTGAAGTAAGTACTGTCTTAAATGTTAAATAGTAGGAGGGCTGGTTTAAGAATTAAACAACCCCATAATTTATGCTTGTGGAAATTTCTTCTCATGTGCTTTGTTGGTCTGCCTCTTCATTGGTAAGAATTAAACAACCCCATAATTTATGCTTGTGGAAATTTCTTCTCATGTGCTTTGTTGGTCTGCCTCTTCATTGGTATTGGGAAAAACCCAAGAACAAATATAAAAACTCTGCATAAATCATAACTGACTGAAATGATTTCAATTTTTCTTTTTCTACTAATCTTGTTGGCAGTTATGTCATCCGTAAGTCTTTTTGTAGCTGTTTTCTTTTCTTTATTGCTTCTATTGTTTAGTCGCACTTTTGTTGGTTTGGGCATGTGTGGAGACTGGAGAAGACTTACACAAGTGCAGTAAGGAGAGTAGATCAGATGGAGGGTAGCCTAGTGGTTTGAGGCAGAGGGAGACTAATAAAGTTTTTAGGAGAAACAATTAAGGAGGATTTAGAACTCTATAATTTGTCTGTAGACATTATTTACAATGGAACATTGTGATATCATTTGATCCATGTACATGTAGACCTAGTGAGAAAAGGCGCGCTTGTAGTTGTATATTTTTATTTTTTAATGTTGTCTCGTAAGAACTTGGGCATTTATAAATTATGCTGCCGTGCTTGCCAAGCCATCTTTGATACTTGTCTTTTGTCTGTTTCTTTGTTACACAGTGAACACTAAAATCATTTGGTTTTGGGCTATCTGGTTATGCATATTCTATTTTTTATGTAAGGATCTTTGCCAAACCTGCCGAGGAAGATGATTTATCTGACATATAATGAAATGTGGTAATCTAGGTGCATATAATACATGAATGGGTATGGGCTGGCACTCCAGTTGAGGGTGCTGCCTGGCTTCGTATTCAGAGATTGGCTGATACATGGCATCGAATCCTTTTAATACCTGTCACTGGAGGAGTCATTGTCGGCATGATGTGTGGTTTACTGGAAATACTGGACCAAATAAAGCAATCCACTTCCTCTCAAACACAAGGTTTTGATTTTCTTGCAGGAATCTTTCCAACAATAAAGGCTATCCAGGCTGCAGTTACTTTAGGTACGGGCTGTTCATTGGGCCCCGAAGGTCCTAGTGTTGATATTGGGAAGTCATGTGCCAACGGATTTTCACTAACGATGGAACACAACAGAGAGAGGAAAATAGCACTTGTTGCGGCTGGTGCAGCAGCTGGTATTTCTTCAGGTAGCTGGCAATATTGTCAAAATCACTTTTTAAAAATCATTTTTATGTTTATTCATTTCATGTTAAAAAACTTCGTACCCCATTGCTCAGAGGCTCTTCGCTATGCGAAGGTATGGGGGAGGGATATTGTACGCAGCCTTACCCTTGCATATGCAAAGAGGCTGTTTCCGGATTCGAACCCATGACCAACAAGTCACCAAGGCACAACTTTACCGCTTTACCGCTTCATTTCATGTTATGGTCATTTAAACCTCGTTGAAAGTTTTTAATGGTGATTTAACCAATGAAAAATTATTAAAAAAAAGAAGTTATTTATTGGTTCACCATATGCCTGCCATGTTTTACTCATTGTAAATTTTCCAAAATTAAAATATCCTAGTATACATGATGTGTTATTTGTTTTTCTACTTTCTTTTCATAAAAGAAGAATGATGCAGAACTGCTATATCTTAACACCATAGCTGAAAATAACCTGGCTATAGAACTGCTATTGCAAAGGGAGTTGCAGCCACTATCTGTGAAAGTTGCGGCCCTTGCGATTGCTATTCTTCACAGGCCGGTATCTCCTATTTCTGATAAGCACCCAAACACTTGGGGAACCCTCCCTTAAAAGTTAGCTATCAAAGGGGGGAGAACCAGACCACTTAGGTACCCCACTGAGCACCCCATACTACTCAATGTTGGACATAGACATCCGTAATACCCACATCCCTATCAGTGTTGTTAAATGGCGGCCATGGCGGCGCCATGGCGGAGTTGCGTAGCGGATTTCTGAAAAAATGCCACCGAATAGCGGTGGCGTGGCGGGTTGAAGATGGCGGCGCCATGGCGGCCGCCATAGCCATGGTGGCCATGGCGGATATGGCGGCGAGGCGGAAAATGGCAGAATTTGTTTTGTTTTTTTGGTCCGCGGTAGGAGTTGGGCTGACCCGACCCAACCCTACCCGGTAACTTAATGAAAACCATGACCCCTCCAAGCTTTCAGAACACAGCTGTTACCCCTCGAAGCTCCAACACACAGCGCGACCTCGGAACCCATCCACGACCCCTGCAACCAGCCACGACAGCAGCCACACGTGACCCGCTGCACACAGCAGCCAGCAGCGACGACCCACGGCGTGAACGGCGGCAACGAGCATGGCAGCGACGACCCACAGCGCAAACGGCGGCGACGAGCACGGCGTGAACGACGGCAACGAGCACGGAGGCGATGACCCAACCCACACGCAAACATCGCGACTTATACTGGTGGGCAAAGTTTTTTTTTTTTGCTGCTTGACACCCCTTTTTTTTGTCTGTAGTTTTTTTTTTCCGTTTTTCTATTTGACACCCTCTTTTTACTTTCGACAGTCCTATTTTTAATTTTTTTTTTCTATTTGACACCACAATTTTTATTTTTTTTGTTTAGTCCTCTTTTAAATGGCTGAACCATCATCCGATGCTGCTACTGCAAGTGCAACGAGGAAAAATAAGGCAGACCCAGACTGGAAATATTGTCATTCACTAGTGGAAGGAGATACAAACACCATTGTTTGTAATTTCTGTGGAAAAATCACAAAGGGAGAAATAACCAGAGCCAAACAACACCTGATTAGGAAGTCGGGTAACGTTGCAGCTTGCAAGAAAACTCCACCAAATGTAGTCGAAGAGTTGAAGGAATATATGACTATAAAAAAAAGTGGGACCACTTACAGTACTTTTGGCAGTGGTAATATGACAAATATAAGAGATTTTGAATTTGGTGAACCAATTGGATGTGATGGAAGTGAAGAAGATGAGTTTGCAGACTCTTGTAATGCTGCTGCAAGTGCAAAGACAAAGTGTGGAACTAAAAAAGGACCAATGGACAAATTTTGTAAGAATCCAGAAAATGCAATCAATCGGAGAAAAATGAAGATGTTGAGGCAAATGAACATTAGAGAGTCAATGGATAAGAATGAAGTATTGAAGGTACATCAACATATTGCTCGCTTTTGGTATCAAGCAGGTTTGTCATTCAATCTCATTAAATTGAAAAGCTTTGAGAATATGGTTGCAGCCATTGGTCAATATGGGCCACATTTGCCCATTCCTAGCTATCATGACATCAGAGTTCCACTCCTCAAGAAGGAAGTTGAATATACTGAAAATTTGATGAAAGGTCATAGGGAGCAATGGGTCAAGTATGGTTGTACTATTATGTCCGATGCATGGACTGATCGGAAACAAAGATGCATCATTAATTTTTTGATTAACTCTCAAGCTGGTACCATGTTTTTGAAGTCTGTTGATGACTCTGATTTTGTAAAGGCAGGTGAAAAGCTTTTTGAGTTGCTTGATGCCATTGTGGAGGAAGTTGGAGAAGAGAATGTTGTTCAAGTTGTAACCGATAAAAGGAGCAACTATGTTTTAGCGGGTAAGTTGTTGGAGGAGAAAAGGAAACATATTTATTGGACTCCTTGTGCAGCTCATTGTATTGATTTGATACTTGAAGATATTGGGAAGCTTCCCTTGATAATGAAGACAATTAGAAGGGCAATTAATCTAGTTGGGTTTATCTATGCCCATTCTAGTACCTTAAGTTTGCTGAGAAATTTTACAAACAAGAGGGAATTGGTGAGACATGCTATTACTAGATTTGCCACTTCTTATCTAACCTTGAAAAGGCTCCCCAAAGAGAAAGCAAATATTAGAAAGATGTTTACTTCTGATGAATGGACCTTGAACAAGCTATCTAAGGAGCCTAAGGGAAAAGAAGCTGCAAAGGTAGTTCTCATGCCTTCTTTTTGGAATAGTGTGGTTTACACTCTTAAAGTCATGGCTCCACTTGTGAAAGTGCTTCGTCTTGTGGATGGTGAAAAGAAACCAGCCATGGGCTATATTTATGAAGCAATGGACAAGGCAAAAGAAACAATTATCAAGTCTTTTAACAACAATGAAAGCAAGTACAAAGATGTGTTTGCAATCATTGATAAAAGATGGAATTGTCAGCTTCATAGGCCATTGCATGCAGCTGCCCACTTCTTAAATCCATTGTTCTTTTATGACAACACTGACTTGGAGTTTGATTTTGAGGTCACCAATGGTTTGTTTGAGTGCATTAAGAAGTTGATTCCACAATTTGATGTGCAACAGAAAATTCTAACCGAGTTGCATCTTTACAAGATTGGTGCTGAACACTTTGGTTCTGACTTTGCAATGGCTCAAAGGAAAACTCATTCTCCTAGTAAGAAACTTTTACCATATGACAAATACAAATACCATACTATTTTTTTATGTATTAGTGTTATAATTCAGAATTCTAACTTTGAAGTTATGCTCTTGGTTGGTAATTGGTATTGCAGCATATTGGTGGCGAATGTTTGGGTCACAAACTCCAAATTTGCAAAAGCTAGCTATTAAAATTTTAAGTTTGACTTGCAGTGCTTCAGGATGTGAAAGAAATTGGAGTGTGTTTGAGCAAGTAATTGTGACAAAACTCTAACTATACTTTTTAATTTTATTTAATTTTGATGATCAAGTTTTATTTGGAGTATATTTGAGATTGAAATCAACATTTATTTGTTATGTTGTAGATTCATTCCAAAAAAAGAAATAGGGTTGAGCACAAGAGGTTGCATGATTTGGTGTTTGTCAAATACAACCAACAATTGAAGCAAAGATATAATGCAAGAGATGAAATTGATCCAATTTCTCTTAATGATATTGATGTGTGCAATGAATGGCTCGTGGGAGAGATGGATCAAGATGATGATAATGATGCTGGAAATGATTTGGTATTTGAAGATGACGATGCTCTAAATTGGGCAACTGTGTATCAGGCTTCGGGGGTTGGAGAGTGTAGGATGTATACTAGGCGGAAAAAGCAAAAAACAACAAGTGTTGCTGCTGCCCAAACTTCTAAAAAACAGGCAATGGTTGTTGGATCTTCATCAAGGAAGCAAAAAGCAGTCCAAGAAAATGATGAAGATCTAGATTTTGAGGAGAATATTGATCTTGAATCTAAAGAAGAAGAAATCATGGTCAATTTTGAGGCGTCTGATGGGGAAGAGGGAGAGGGAGATGCTCCATTACCATATGATAACAACAAAGATGATTATGTTGGGATTGGAGAAGATGATTAGAGCCTCAACCTTCACTTTGCACTTTGCATTATATTTTTATCATTTTCTTATTTTGAACTCTTTAATGAGTTTATTTGGTGTTGGTACTTGATTATTGTATGAACTCGTGAAACTTTTTTAGTTTATTTGAATGCAATCCTTTGTTTTTTTTCAATTTCAATGAGTTTATATATATGTATTTCTTTTTTTGTCCGCCATGACATCCGCCATTTTCCGCTACGCCATCCGCCATATTTTTATGGCGGATTTTTTGCTTTCCGCCATGAACCGCCATCCGCCATTAACAACATTGATCCCTATCATAGCATTGCCCTTGAGAGCTGATGTCTTGGTGGCTGCACTCTATGATGCTTCATTCAGCCTTTCTGGTCAGACCCTCTATAGGTAGCCCTTTTGGAGATTTGTCACTTTCTTTTAATAAAAGAAACTTTTAATTAAGGAAAAAGAGAAAGTACTGTAGAGAATTTTAAAACATCCCCCCGAAAGAAACAAGGAAAATAATTATGTTGAGAGAAAACTAAATATCTTGAAAATATGACAAAATCCTCTTGAAAATGACCATTGGCTGAGTTTTGGGGCTAAGAAAACCACCCGTATCCCATAAAAGAGGCAGAAGATGTTTTGGTTGTGGTTTTAGTTTCTTTTCAATTTTTTAATTCTAGCTTAACTCTGGTCTCAATCCTGTTGCAAAAGGACAGGGTCAGACAAACAAAGAAACTTGGGGTGGCTTATATGATCTATTTTTGCTCCCATCTCACCTTCTTGTGCCTTAAGAGGATTCCTGATCTATCCTCTGTTCCCTTTCCTGTCATACATTATTGTTTTATAATAAAAAACCGTATTGTTGCAGGAGGCGGGGTCCTAATAAGATGTTATCTCGTAAAGAGCTGAATTATTTTTGCTGATAAACTGTGGACAATTAATTTTGTTGCCAGGTCACAGGAAATAAGTTGAACAAATCATTATAAATTTTTATTGAGCAGTAAGTTTACACGCACACTATTTTAGTAACTTCTTTATGTTTTTTTAATGGAGCTCCAGATTAAATATAATAAACTCTTATATATTGTGTTCCAATGTCAGTTCTATAAAATTATGAATAAACCTCATTTGAGTGAATGAAAATTTCTTTCATACTTGAAGATTGAGTCCCTTGACTGTTTTCTTTTCTTCTATCTTGTGGCACCTAGCTTTGCTAGAGAGTTAAATCAATCTGGTCTTTCCTTGCTGATCTTGTTCCTTTTTAATAGTATGGATTTACTTTGCAGTATCTGGAATCTGGATTATTATGCTTTGGATTTCTAAATGTTGGTTGTTTTAGCTTTCAATTTTCCTTTGTTTAGGCTTCAATGCACCAGTTGCTGGTTGTTTCTTTGCTATCGAAACTGTGCTGAGGCCTCTTCGTGCAGAGAACTCTCCCCCATTTACAACTGCCATGATTATATTGGCTTCTGTTATCTCGTCAACTGTATCTAATGTTTTACAGGGGATCCAATCTGCTTTCACAATACCCGAGTATGATTTGAAATCTGCTGCTGGTACTTTTCCTTAACCTTGTTGTGTATATTATATATGGTTTCGGTTTGTCATCATATTTGCCTTTTCAAATCTGTTCGCATTTTTTGCCAGATGAAAAGGGATTGCTTTACTATTTCTGCTGAATTTATTGTTGATTGTATTGATGAGGTTATCGACACATTTTTTTTGAAGGATTTTGTTGAAAGTACTGTATATATGAATTATGAAAAGTACTTTTGATTTCCTAATTCCACATTTTTTAGTATCCAATCTATTTTTATTCCCAAAAAGTGACTTTAATTTGGACTCAATAACTTGATACATGTTAATAACAAAAAAATTAATCTATGTTCAGTTCAAAAAGTTTGCTGAAAAACTTTATAAGAATTTATAAATAGGCCATTAGCAGATGTATAAATACAGCTCTATAATAATCTGTTGGAATTTAGATCTGCCCATCCCGTTTTGCTATGTGGGAAAGTGTGAGGAGAGATCTTGTGATGTTGACTTCAACTCGAGTGGGATTATTTGTCCAAAATGACTTGACTAGTTGGACTTGACATCCCTTGCTTTATATTCACTTGTAATTTCATATTACTGACCAATGTGGGACTTCATTTTTCCAACACTCTCCTCAAATCCAATTTCAAGTAGTTTGGTTAGTCCAGTTGTGGCTTGCCTTCAATTTTAATTCTGGGCTGGTACTTCAAGTTTGAACCTCTGAGGCCCCAGGTTTACCTTCATCTATCGCCTTGACCTGTGTTCCTTTTTCTTGAGTTTCAGAGGCCTATAGGTCTGCAACATTTGCCTAGGTCTTCCTCACTGAGACATTATTCCTTTTTTTAATGGTCTCTCTCTCTCTCTTCTTCAATCCCTGAGAATCAGACTGATAACCATTTATTTTGGAAACAAATCATACTAATTATTTGCAGCAAATCCTTAGAAATCAGTTCAGAAATAATTCCTAAAAATGATTATGATTCTAAAAAATTCAGATTCTGATTCTAACAGATTCACTAACATCATCCATACTTGCCAGACCCACAAAACAGTGGTTCTGAAATAAGTTATCTTTGTAACAAACTTGACACATATGACATATATGCCTTAGCTTGAAGAAGAGGGTTAGAGTTGTGTTATGTCTGTCAATGTATCATGTAAATATAGTAACTAAGAAAATTGTATTGTATTTTTTTATATTCATTAATATGTGGCATAGTTGAGAAACAATTTTCATTATATGCTTCAATTTTCTCTCTCTGCAGCCTACCCTCAATAGAACGCTTTTTATTTTTTCCCCTTTGTCTTCTAAAAGGGTTTATTCAAAGCCTCAGTCCCCTGTTAATCACATTGTATAGATCTAATCTTTTTTGCCTATGCTCCTATTGAGAAAAACTCAAGTCCCAGATCAGTTAGAGATAAGACCATGATAGAATAGATACGTGAGAAACAACCCTCACCCTATGAGCTAGCTTTTGGGTTGAGTTAGGCCCAAACCTACATTCTAAGAGCTCCATTGATCCGTTTTAATAGAAAAACCTGAGTTAGTGATAGGAAATTAGCCTCTAAGTGGGATAGGCCTTTTAAGACATATTCTCGAAGGCCCAAACAACATAAGGGCTGATGCCAATTTCTGTTAGTGGGGGAGTAGTGGGAATTAGTTAGAGGAGAGAGAATCTGAATAGTGTTTCTGTTATATTGGGATTGGCAATTGATTGCAAGGGGTATGATGGATTCGGAATAGAACTTGGAGTTTTGAGAACCTTTCTCTAGCTTGGGGGAGCATTTGCTCTCATTTCGTTTGTGCACTTTCCTTTTCTAAGTTTCATTCTCTGAATTTACAGTTTCCATTGATAATTAATACCTATCAGTTAGTCACTGCTACATAAGCTCTATTGTCAACCAATATTAATCTTATTTGTTTTTCAATAGAAGAAAACCTTACCCTGATTCACATGTTGTCTGATATTTCATCATGATGTTGCATGCAGAGCTACCTTTATACCTGATATTGGGAATGCTATGTGGTGTTATAAGTGTGGCCCTGACTCGTTTGGTTGCTTGGTTCACCAAATTATTTAAGACTATTCAGGATAAGTTTGGCATTCCTACTGTGGTCTGCCCTGCTTTAGGTGGCTTTGGAGCTGGGATCATTGCTCTTAAATATCCTGGAATATTGTATTGGGGTTTCACAAATGTGGAAGAAATTCTACGCACTGGAAAGAGTGCTTCAGCTCCTGGAATATGGCTTCTGGCTCAATTGGTATTTGCTAAAGTTATTGCAACAGCTCTTTGCAAGGGATCTGGGCTAGTAGGTGGTCTTTATGCACCGAGTTTAATGATAGGTGCTGCAGCTGGTGCTGTATTTGGAGGCTTTTCTGCTGAAGTTATTAATTCAGCAATTCCTGGAAATACCGCTGTTGCTCAGCCCCCAGCATATGCTCTGGTAAGCTGAATTTACTGTAAGAGTTTTTTTTTTTTTTTAACTGCAAAGATAATTTATTAATGATTAAAAGTACCAGTGGTACTACAGGATACAATGAAAGATTGACTTCTGAAGAAACTAAACATACAAACAACCATCACAATAACAAAACACAAACCCTGCCCTTCCTAGAAGCATTATTTAAATGCTAAAGACATTGCTGAGGACCACTGGAGAAAAGGGACACTGAAATCCCTTTCCCACCCCTTCAGCCAGGTCCACATAAGGAAAAGAGTACTATCTGCCAGTTTAGAAATATCAAAGGATTGACTATGGAAGATGATATCATTTCTGAGCTTCCAGATTGAATTTGTAGCTGCCAACCACCAGATTTTCCATCTTCTATCAGTAGCCAATGTTCCTGCAGTAGGTGAATGCTGGAGAAAATTATCCATTGGTCTACAATGGATGATTCTGACTTCCTTCACCCAGGATAAGAATTCCCACCACAGGGGCTGAATTTTGTCACAAGTGAAGAACAAATGGGATGCATACTCAGGCTTGCTGTGGCAGAATGGACATAGGTCACTGTCAGTTTGAATTTGCCTCCTAGCTAGGTTATCCTTAGTAGGAAGTCTATCCCATTACAATCTCCAGGCAAAGGACAAGGCTCTCGAGGGGATTTTAATATCCCAGAGTTGCTGGAATGCCAAGTACTGAACTTCAGAAGGCTGCTCATCTTTTAAAACTTGGTAAGCAGATTTGGTAGAGAAGATTCCATTAGTGTCAGCTCTCCAAACCCAGGTGTCCTTCAAGTTGCTATTTAACCTGATTGCTGAGATTTGGTCAATGAATTTTGAAGCTATTCCCATCTCATTATCAAACAGGTTTCTTCTCCAAAGAAGATTCCATTCCCACCCACTTTCGGAGAAGGATCCCATATCAGCCACTATGTGGTTTCTTTGAGAGGAAATTCGGTATAAATCTGGAAATTGGTCTTTGAGGGGAATCCCATCCTCAGCTCAAGCATCTTCCCAAAACAGAATTTGGTCACCCCTACCCACCTTCCAGCAGAATTGATTAGAGGCAGCAATCATACTCTGATGTTGATTAATAGCCTTTAGGTCAGCCCACCAGGTAGAAAAATAATGTTTTTGAGGCCCCTGATCCAATCCTCTCCAGCCTTTATATTTAGAGATCAAAATCCTATTCCAAAGCTGGTGTGGTTGATGAAACATCAGCCATTTCCACTTGATTAGGAGAGCATTATTTAGGATGTTAAGATCATTGATCCCCATACCTCCCACATCTCTAGAAGCACAGCATTGTGTCCAAGATACCCAGACAATCTTCTTCTCTTCTCGGTTACCACCCCAAAGAAATTGTCTTTGAATGGCAGATAACCTAATGATCACTGGTTTAGGGGCCCTGAAAAAAGGCAAGTAGAACAGAGGTAGTGCTGTTAAGACAGCATTAATAAGAGTGAGTCTGCCAGCCATGGAGATATTTCTCTGATTCCACCTGTTCAGCCTAGCCTCAAATTTCCTAATTATAGGATCCCACACCACCTTTCTTTTGGGGTTGACACCAATAGGGATACCTAGATAGCAGAAAGGAAATTGGAGCAGAGCACAATTGAGGTAGTCTGCAGCATGAAGACACCACTCCTCAGACTGACCTACAGCTCCAAATTTACTGTAAGAGTATGTTTGGTTTGGAAAAGAAAGTGAAAGTAAAGAATGTAGAAGGAAAGAAATGAGATGGAAAGAAAAGGAGTGGAAAGTAAGATGATTTTTTAGGTTTGGTAAGAAAGAAAAGAAAAGGAAAGTGTAGAATAAAAATAATTATTTTAATTAATAAAAAGTTGATTAGTAACTTTTTTATTTTTATAGTTTGATTATTTAAATTTAGAATATTGACACTACAAATCATATTATATATACTTTTTTTCATGCCCTTTTCAATAAAAATCAATTTGCCTTTTAAAAAAAGTATATAACTATTTTTATTTATTACTTTATTTTTATTCATATATGGTTGAAAATAATTTCTAAAATTTCTATTACATATTCTACATATAAAATTTGCTGCAAAATACAAAGTTTTGAAACGCTGCTGAAGACCCATCCGCTAGCTTTCCGTCCAGTTTAGGAAGGATTGCTTTTTTTTTTTCATGGGTCCCACTCATTTCATTCTTTCATCTCCTTTTTTGGTGTGTTCCAAACTGTAGAAAGAATGGATTTTTACTACTTTTCATTCCTTTTCCACTCCTTCATTCTATTTTCTTTGGTACCAAACACACCATAAAGTATGTAGGTTATAGAAATGTCATTGCTGACAATAATACTGATTTGGTTGATGAAGATTCAGATAGTTACAAGTTAATCTAACTTCTGCAGGTTGGAATGGCTGCTACATTAGCATCTGCTTGTTCTGTTCCTTTGACTTCAGTTCTACTTCTGTTTGAGCTGACAAAAGATTATAGGATACTGCTTCCACTCATGGTAATCCTTCAATATAATTCTCTTACCAAAAAAAAGGAAAATTACTGTTTGTTGCATGTGTAGTTTTCCACTGTTCTACTATTTCCTATGACTAACAAAATGAGTCAATTGTAAATGTCTTCTTTTTCGGTAGCTGAATTATTAAAGATGATTGGTATACTCTGACCATGATTCCTTGTGTTCTTAATGGTTATCCATAATTCCATATCTCTTATATTACACCATGGCTAGAGAATTTGTTTCTTTACGACGCCATGGCTTTGTTGTGTTTTGATAAAGTATATGAACATTTATATCCATGCATTGAAAAAAGAACTGCATATTTTTTCTTCAAATTCATATGTATATGTGTAGCTATTCTTGTATGCAATAATTGCTTATGTAATTAACTCTTTTTAATGCAACCTTCTCTGTCTTTCACGTTAACAACTTTAATCCAACTACTCATTATGACACAGTTGCTTATTTTTATGCTACTCCCTCTAAAATTGCTTTCAAATGATCTTGCATTTTTCTTAAACTTCTTGTGGTTGGACATGATCTATTGTCTGTGAAGTGAATTAACTTTTAATGTGGTTTTGAATTCATAAATTCATTGCTTTACTCCCTCTTTCAAAATATCTATTGCTTTAGGAAGTTTGTTTTGTTAAAATTTAACTGTTGTTTTAGAAAATGAAGGTGGTGTTTTCTTTTTCCAACTTTATCCTTGTTTGGTATCTCCACTAAATGGAATAAGAGGGAGCATTATTGGTGTAATGGATGCTTTGAATATTTTAGCAAAGGGTAAATTAGCCAAATGCAGTTACATTAATAGAGGCTATTTCATAGAGTTTCTAGACTAAGAGAATTGAGAGAGAGAAAATGAAGAAGTAAAATATCATTTATTGACTCAATGAACTTCAGGTTTACAAACAGTATATATAGACAATTCTGTTGGTCTCTAACAGAATTGGCTAACTACTAACTAACTACTTACAACTGACTAGCTTCTACTAGAAGTAACTAACTAGCTTCCACTAGAAGCTAGAGGAGACTGCAGTTAAATAACTGCAGCTCCTTATAATACTCTAAATATAGCCCCCCCCCAAAACCAAAAAAAAAAACTCAAATGAGGTTTAGACTTTGGAGGAGGCTCAAGGATATTGAGTTTGGATCTCAAGAAAACAAATCTGGTTGAAGATAGAGCTTTGGTCAAGGCATCTGCCCACTAATCAATGGCAGGAATGTGGTTGACTTGCAGCTTCTTAGCTAGAACTTTCTCCCGAACAAAGAAAATATCGATTTCCATGTGCTTTGTCCTGGAGTGAAGAACAGGGTTATGAGTGATGGCAACAGCACTTTGATTGCCACAGAAAATTGCTGGAGTAGTGAAAGGAACAGATAGTTCAGTCAGAAGAGTTTGAATCCCCACTACTTGAGCTGTGGCTTGTGCTAGGCTTCGATACTTAGCCTCAATACTTGATCTTGCAACAATTAGACCACCAAGATATAAGATTAGGGCCAAAATAAATAGCAGCTCCTGAAGTAGATCTGTGACCATCAGGGTCAGAAGCCCAGTCTGCATCACAAAAGGCCTTAATGGGAATGGGAATTCCAGGAGTAGCCGCTTTGAGAAGTAGGCCATGGTGTAAAGAGCCTTTGAGATACCTGAGAATTCTTTTCACTGCTGTCCAGTGAGATTCAAGAGGGTTGGCCATGAATTGACAGACTTTGTTTACAGCAAAACTTAGTTCAGGTCTGGTTATAGTGGAGTATTGAAGAGCTCCAACTACTGATCTATAAAGAGTAGGATCTGAGAAGAGGTCTGCTCCTGTTTTAGTAAGCTTGCATCTAGAAACCATTGGGGAAGCAATAGATTCAGCCTCAGCCATTTTAGTTTTCTGTAGGAGATCTCTTATATATTTGCCTCGAGTTAGAAGAATAGAGCCATCAGTTAGGGTCTTCACTTCAATTCCCAAAAAAATAATCCAGTTTCTCAAGTTGTTTAAGGGAAAAATTAGAGTGAAATTTGACAGTGAACTGCTGGACTAAATTGACAGAACTGCCAGTGATTATAATATCATCAGCATACACCAAAAGATAGACGATATGAGAGGTATCTTTGAAGACAAAAAGAGATGAATCACACTTGCTTGCAGAAAAGCCAAGATGCAAGAGTGTAGATTTTAGTCTATCAAATCACTGTCGTGGTGCTTGTTTGAGCCCATATAGAGCCTTATTCAATTTACAAACAAGAGAAAGATTGGGATTTTCAAATCCAGGGGCTGCTAAATATAGATAGTTTCCTCTAGAAAGCCATTTAAGAAGGCATTGTTTACATCAAGTTGAAAAAGTTCCCACTTAGTGGTTAGGGCCAGGGTGAGAATCAACCTTACTGTAACAGGGGAAAAGGTTTTGTTGAAATCAAAACCAGCCACTAGATGAAATCCTTTTGCTACCAGTCTAGCTTTGTATTTATTAACAGTCCCATCTGCATTTTCTTTGACCCTGAACACCCATTTGCAACCCACTGCTTTCCTATTGGGTGGAAGAGAAACCAAATCCCAGGTCTTGTTATTCATCAGTTCCTCATATTCTTGTTTCATTGCATTAAACCATTTTGAATCAGCCAAAGCCTGCTTCACAGATTTGGGTTCACAGTGAGCAAGTAACAAGGTTGGATTAAGTCTTGGTAAATGAATTCCAGACTTTGATCTTAAACTACTTAATAGGTTTTTTTAATTCTTGTGCAATTATCTTTTTTTTTTTTGGTCAGCAAAAGTAGATATATTATATATATTAATGAAAGCAGTACAAGTGATACTGATTTACAAATAGCCTAGCATCAATGAGAGTAGACCTATGGTTAGCTAATACAATATACAGAATAAGTATTAGAGAACCAAAGATCTGGCTATTAGCTAGGTAACCACCCAACCTCAAAACTGTACATTTTATATACTATTCCCCCCTTGAGTACAAAAAACATCCCAAATACTGCTAGACCATGAGTGAAATGGGATATCAAATCCTCTTTCCAGGTTTTTAAACCAGGTCTAGCAGAAGAATAATGCATCCTCCATCAATTTATGACCATTAAAGCTTTCATTTAGGAATACAATCCTATTCCTATGATGCCAAGTACACCAAGTGAGTGCAATTCACCAACTCTGCCATCGTTGACCCCTAAAACCATCAGAATTACAATTAGAAAATTGAAGGAAATGGTTTTTCGGAGTTTCTGAAAATGCCCCCACAGTATTTATCCACGACATCGACTCTCACCACAACAGCAAGACTTTATCACAACTGGAAAATAAATGAGATGCATCCTCCTCATGACTTCTGCAAAAAGAGCAGCTAGCATCATTGATTTCCACGACTCTGTTGAGAAGTATATAAGCATTTCCGACTGAATACTTCCCACTTGAATCACCTCCCCAAGTCCAAGTGACTTGTTGCTGCACT
This sequence comes from Glycine soja, assembly GCF_004193775.1. Lineage (NCBI taxonomy): Eukaryota > Viridiplantae > Streptophyta > Magnoliopsida > Fabales > Fabaceae > Glycine > Glycine soja. Next base: position 12,233,358 of record NC_041005.1, read on the forward strand.
TGTACTACCAAACCCTGTATATCATCCATAAAATTTGCAGTTGTAACTATTTCTCCCTCTACAAAAAACCTCCTCCACTGCAGTTGTCATTCCCAACCTGCATTTCTTGTTATCCCCATTCGTTGAATATATTGTTGAGAAATCTGGTACAGTCTTGGATACTTCTCCTTCAGCGACATTCCCTCCTCCTTCCAATCATCTTCCCAAAACAACACTTTTGAACCAGAACCTACTTTCCATTTTATGTTGTTATTAAACCAGCTCCCTTCCTCCGCTTGATTGCAAATGAAGCTTAGGTCCCTCCACCATATAGATTCTCTGTTAGATTTTCTTGTCTCATCCAAATTCCGCCAACCTCCTTATTTTGAATTCAGAACTTGTGCCCACAACTCACCTTGATGATGAAACAAGTTCCAACACCATTTCCCAAGTAAAGCATAGTTGAACTTTCTCAAATCCCTGATACCCAGGCCCTCTGCCTCCTTTGGCATACATGTTGTTCCCCAACTCACCCAGGAAATCTTCTTCTGATCTGGGTTTCCTCCCCACAAGAACCACATCTGTAGCTTTACCAACCTGTCTACCATCTTCTTTGGCACCCTGAAAAAAGAAAAGTAGAAAATTGGGATCCAGTTCAAGACTGACTTTATCAAAATCACTCTTCCCTCGAAAGAAAGATATTTTTTTCCACTTTGACAATTTTCTCTCACATTTTTTTAACTACTGCATCCCATGTCTCACTACACCTTGGGTTTGCCCCAATAGGGATACCCAAATAAGAAAAGGGTGCTTGCAACCTTCTGCAATTCAAGTAGCTGGCAGCATTGTTAATCCAACCTTCTGCAATACCAAGTGAACTTTCAACCCCACACAAAGCACATCCTCAACCTCTAATTCAGCAATCCAATCATTAAACTCCTTTACAATACTCTCATCTTGCATCCTTTGAGAAATCCCCACTCTTTTTGATGGTCTTCTAACATTGTTAAAGTCTCCTAATATACTCCATAGCTCCCCTATATTTGCAGTTCTTAGCTGTCTGATTTGTTTCCACAGATTTCTTTTCAGAACTATATCGCACGGCGAGTAAATGTTTACAATTATCACTTTTGCACCATCTGCTGCCCATGCCCCTTTCAGGTAAATGAAACCATTTCCCCTCATCTTTTTTTCTACTTTAAATGCTTCCTCATTCCAAATGCAAAGTAGTCCTCCAGCACTATTACATGCTGGCTGCATCTTCCAACTAACACCATAGTTACCCCACAAAGCCAGGCATACATTGTTTTCTATGACTTCCTTCTTGGTTTCTTGTAAACATAACACATCTACTTTTTCTTTTGTCTCCAATTTTTTGATTGATGCCCACTTTATCCCCCTCCCCAACCCCCTTATGTTGTATGTTATAATCTTTCATTAATCAACCTCATTGCTTCCCATCCTCTGAACCTCTCCCATATCCCTTTCTTCCATGCCAACCATTATACCCACCATTATCTCTTCCTGGTCACAGCAAGTAACTCCCAGTTGTTTTGCCACCTCCCAATTGCTAGCTACTTCTTTGACCAACTCACGGTTTGTTGGGCTCGAGGCTGACTTCAATGACACTGTTATATGGTTTTCCATGTGCCTTTCCTCCCAACCCGCAATCTCCTTCAGCCCACTTCCTCTAGGTATTTTTGTTGGTGTCTGTTGCCTGTTTTGATTAGTATTATTTTCCTTTCCATTAGGACTGCTGGTCTGCATTTTATTTTCCTCATGGATCCCATTTATTTCCTTGGGCCCACATTCCTTTTTGCACCTCCTGTTTCTTGAATATAGTTTCCAATTAGGGTCAGACCCTTTCTCACCAAGCTAGGAATGGAGTGTTGCTAGGTGCACCCAGCATTATTGCTGGTGCACCCAGCATTCTATAAAAATGACGAAATTGCCCTTGCTTAGTTTTCCTCTTACAGATCAAGTTGATCTGTAAGTTACGGATCAACTTGATCCGGAAGTCTCTTACGGATCAACTTGATCCGTAAGTCACTTCCGGATCAAGTTACGGATCAACTTGATCCGTAAGAAGACAAATAATAATTTATTAACTACATATTTAAAGATATTGTTTAAGGTTATTTTATACATATTAATAAAAATCAATAAATACATAGAAGATAATAATAATTTTATAAAATTAATATTATCATCATTAATTTATTTTTATTTTTATAATTAATCATATCATTATTAATATTATAAAGAATATAAAAAAATAATTAGTATTATATTAAAAATTAAAATACTAACTACTTTATAATATATTTTTTTACATGATCATTAGTATAAGTGGGAAAATAGTAATTATAAGAGAATTTAAAAATATTAGTACGTTATATAAAATAAGGATCTTGGATAACGAATGATGTCCATTTTTTGTTTATTTTTTTTACACCCTTTTCAACTTCTTTATTTCAATTATATTTAAATTTATATTTTAAATTATTTTTTATTAGTTGGTAAACTAAGTTAACTAGACCATTTATAATAATTTAACACGCGTGTATATAGACACAAATGGAATACACAGTCAATGAAAATAAATAAAACTAACATTAATAATGAAAATAAATAAAACCAACAATACTCATGAAATAAGTTCATGTACAATATCTGTATATACAAGGAATATCAATATAAAATATGTACATAAACTACGCCTGATCAGTGCGCCGCCTGCGTCTACACTTAACGTATACTAGATGGTCCTGTGTCACACTCCTGGCCAATCTGAGACATTCTTCAATCACCTCATGTGTCGATGAGCCAGGCGTGACCACCCCTAGACTCAGATGGCACTCCAACCTTTTAGCAATGTCATCACAAACTTCCTGTTACATACAAAACAAACTGATTACATAAATTATTATGCAAATATTGAGGTAAATGACGTAAATTATTAGTATTACTTACCACTGCATGTCTAGGCTCCTCCGCAGATGTGGACGATGCTCCTGGCTCCGGCACGTGAGGGATATCCGTCTGCGGGGCCTGAGGGACGACTCGGGGCTGCGGGGCGTGACCATGAGGCAGAGGATCTAATGTGTGGCCTGGTGTCATGAAAGGATGAGAGATGCGGAAGAACCAGTCGATGTAGTCACTGAAACATGCCCCTGACACAACGCACACCTCACCTGCTGGTACGATATGATCCTCGTAGTGCATCCACCTGTTGTGTATATTATCATACGAGACCCATGAATCGATAGGAGGAGCAGGAATGGTCTGCGTGTAGCCAAACTGCCGCACGACCCTCTCCGGTCGGTAATAAACAGCAACAGGCCCCAGCGCAAGAGATCGAAATAGCATGATTTGATGTGGAAGTCTCGGACCTCCTGATGCTCTCCATAAGGGATCCAACAGACATCCAGAATCCGGAGTCGGTACAGGCACTCCCTGTACGACGGCGTGCGAATGCTCGTCACGGTCTTCTTCGTCGCAATCCACCTGTACGCATGCGGAGAAGCCTCGTCGTAGTCCTAATCAGCGGTGGACTCCGCGACCGAGGGAAAGTGCTCTTAAATTCAGCACTACAGATGTAACATTAAAATTATAAACATTAATAATGAAAGTGTAACAAAATTTAAAGTTGAACATTGTTTAGCCTGAATGAATGAAAAACATATTTGTTACCTGCAGCAGTGTGATGTAACTGCCAAGCTGTCGACTGTGGCTCATAGATGCGTCGTTCAGCTGGTCGTACATATGAACCAGAGCAGCCACTCCCCAGGCGTACCTCTCTGTCATACTGAGATCACGAAGGGCCTCCAAGTAGACAACATGGACATTGGTTGCACTCTTGTTAGCAAACAGAGTGCAACCCAGTAGGTGAAGAAGATATGCGCGAGTCGCAACTGTCCAATGACCTGCCTGGCATCGGCGCTCATATATAACACGTACTCATTGCAGGCGTACGTACGGTCCGCGACACTGGACTGTCTCAGCCCTAGCAGACTCTGGAGAGACCATCAACAAGTCCACCAGCATTTGAACCGCATCGTCCACGTGCAAGGGCTCAAATGCGTGTAAGTCGCCAATAACGGGAAGATGGAGAAGAGAGGAGACGTCATCCAATGTGATGGTGAGCTCTCCCACCGGGAGATGAAAACTAGACGTCTCCCGGTACCACCGCTCCACAAACGCGGACAAAAATTCCCAATCGCCGGTGTCTACCGAACACGCGATCAGAGGACTTAGTCCTGTACCAGCAACAAATCCCTCAATGGCAGGGACAGGCCTACCTAAACTGTTGACCTTCCTCCCATGAGAGGATAGCTTCAATTCAAGACGCTCCTGAATTGAAGTATAAAGGAACGCAAAATTCGTTAAAATCATCATTTAAAGGAAAACTAATTACAAGTAACTAAAATTAAATAGTATAAATACCTCTCCCGTCCATACGTTGCAAGCAACGTGATCTGCATACAGGGTCAACACGGATGGGTCGCTCGGACCACCCGGAAATCCCTAATGCGCGTCCTCAGCAGGCTCTGCGCCTGTGTCTGCAGGAATGTCCTCTACAGCAGTTGGTGCCTCCATCGGGTCATCCTGAACATCAGGCGCAGGGATGACTGGCTCATCGACGTGATCCGCAGTCACAGCGACTCGCTGCCTCCGTGCGGATGCAGTAGGCCGTCGACGCTGCGGAGCATCATCGGAATCATCACGATCTCCTCTGTCCAGACCTCTGCCAGTGACCTGGCCTAAGGCACGACCTAATCCTCTAGTACTAACCATGATCTGCAAATGAGTACCGCAAAATCCATCACTCATTTCATTTTCTCAAATTTCAAGCATTTGGTTAACTCAATTCAATTACTCTAATGGCCACTTGTTGTTTTATCATATGTTTTACTTATTAGAGAGAAACTTGCTGAGCTTTATGAATCTGACAAACAATTGTCAACAACATCTCAAATGCTTAGTGGTATTGACCTTTATTCAGGAAGGTGTTGTTTTGTGGTCAACAACATCTCAAATATGTGTGGATAAACAAACTAAGCATAAACAATGGTCAACAACATCTCAAGTGCTTAGTGGTATTGACCTTGATTCAGCAAGGTGTTGTTTTGTGATCAACAACATCTCAAATTAGTGTGGATAAACAAACTAAGCATAAACAATGGTCAACAACATCTCAAATGCTTAGTGGTATTGACCTTGATTCAACAAGGTGTTGTTTTGGGGTCAACAACATCTCAAATGTGTGTGGATAAACAAACTAAGCATAAACAATGGTCAACAACATCTCAAATGCTTAGTGGGAAACTTGCTGAGCTTTATGAATCTGAGAAACAATTATTCATGATGGAATGATGTGTGTGGATAAACGTAATAGAATCAAACCAAGATTGATGTGTTTGATGTGTGTGGATAAACGAAAATTAGGAATTAATGCTAAGATAGTGTTTGATGTGTGTGGATAAACGAAATAGAATCAAAATATACCATTTCTCAACACAATATTGTGTTTTATTCTATTTTTATGATTGACCAAAGCTAGAATAGAACCCATTAGAGGATTGAGTGAAGGAATAAAATAGCTAACTTGAACAAGTGCAGAAGAAGACTTAAATTCTTACTAAAATGTACAAATTTGGATGACTCTAATAGAAGTAACCCACTACTTTAAACTAATTCAATTGCCATAACATGTTCACTTCATTATGATATCAATGTCAATTCCCTCCCTTGTTGGCTATCACAACTAGGACCATTCTTTGTTATACTGCTTGTGACAATTCCATCTAAGAACAATATATATTAATATATAGAACAATATTGATGTTCAGTCTGAAATAGAAATAAGAACAGCTAGTAAAAGTTGCAATCATTATAGGATTTGGATTAATTGTTCTCCTAACCCTCATAAAACTTTCTCTCTAAATGTTTTCTATATACACTAATTGATTGTCCTTATAACATTCTATCTAGAAATAATCCACATTGACCAATATGTTTTTGTTGACCAGTTCTATAAAAAGTTAATAATGCTAGTCTTAAATATGTTGTGAACGTTGAAATTGAAGTTAGTAGTGTGACCACCGGATAATGAATGTTTTCTCCTTTTAAGACATGAATAAAATTCATTGTCTTTGTTCAAAGCAAAGGAGGTTGGGCTGCTTTTTGAAGAATGAAATGATTGCAGGCCTTTGAGCTTTAGAGGGAGCAAAAGAAATTCATAGACATTAGGCAGGTGAGTTAGGTGAAGCAATGATTTCTCATTTTCCTTTTTCTCTCAAGGATCAACATTTAATCAAGTTTTAGGGATTTGTCCTAATCATGTTACTTTTGAACTTAATTTGCTGAGGTTGTCTAGGTGTTTGAATCAGTTTTCCGATACCATATTCAGTTCTAAGTGGCAATTACATCAAAGTCAATTACATATTCGCATTAAATCAAATTGAAACAGTAGATATTCTCCAAAATGACAATATTTATCAAATATTTAGCATACATTCAAAGCTGGTCCTAATAACCAAAATTCCTAATTTAAAAAAAAACTCACAATGTATCAAATAATTGACAATTTTTCAAATAAAATGAAGCTGTGAGTAGTTTACGGATCAAGTGATCCGTAAACTACTTAATATGCTTTACGGATCACTTGATCCGTAAACAACCCAGCAACTTCCCGACAACGTTTTCCGTTATCGCCGGCAAAAATAAAAATGCGAATGACAAACTTACCTCGAAGAAGTAGAAACGCGAAGAAGAAGCACAAACGCGAAGACCCACCCCACAAACGCGAAGACCCACACCTTCCTCCTAAACACGGCAACAATGGCGACGATGGTGGCGAAGAAGATTGGCGGCGAAGAAGAAGAAGAATGAAGAAGCTGCGCGGGAGGAAGAAGAAAACTGAAGAAGCAGAACCGTTGGAGGAAGAAGAAGAGCGTGCATGGGAGAGAGAGAGGCGAGAGAGTTATTTTTAAAAAAAAAACACTAAGGACTTAAAGGACTTTTTACCATAATTGCTAGGTGCACCAGCAAAACTACTGGGTGCACCTAGCAGCACTCGAGTGGAAAACAGCAGCAGGCCTATTTTTACCAGAGCCCAACTATTTTTCTGTGTGGCTTTGTCTCTGAACAGTGTTTTTTAAATTGTTTCCCGTAATTGAACAAGCCTTTTCTCTCTCCTCTGACACATCATGTACCTGTACCTCCTTTAATTCAAAATTCTGATTCATGAGTGGGCCCCTTTCTTCCCAATGTTTTCCATTGTCATCTCTACTTTCAGTCTTCTCTCCACCAATCACAACACTACCTTCTATTGCGTCAACCTTATTGTCCTTTTCACCTGATATCTTCCCCCTTTGCTGTTGCTTTCCATATTTCCCTGCTGGGACCCGAGTTGGTATCTGTACTCCATCAAAAAAGTGTATTGTAGCATCCCCAAGTCTGGGAACACTGTCACTGGACCTTAGATTGGTGGGTCCACATATCAATGGTTCCTGGTTATTGTCCATTGGTTCCTTTTCATTGCATTGACCACCAGACCAAAGGTTCTTCTCCCTGTTTCTCGTTTGTTCACCCTTCTCCACACCCACCACCTGGGTATCATCGGAGACTCCGACGTGCAGTGTTTTACCCGACAGCAAGCTCATCTCCTCACCACTTTCATCTGAAGATATTTCGTCTGATGACCCTTCTAAGTACCCCCTATTGCATCTGCATCTTTTTAAACTATAACATGTCTCCTCAACAATATGGACTACATTGTCAACCTCGTTAATGGACACTAGCACATTGTGGTTGATTGTTGGATGCCACGGTGTTTTCAGTAGCATTCGTGCTTGTCCAGGCGTTTGAGATCTTCAACGCGTCATCAAAGTCCACCACTTCTCCCACTCCCACCGTTATCTTCTTGATATTCTCCAGGTCCCATGCATGTAATGGAATTCCTCAGCACAGAACCCAAACCAGCCTGAAACCAGTCCTCGAATTTGGGCTCCATTTCTCCAATGAGTGGAACATGGACAACTCACTGTCATCTTCTTCCCTGCATATTTTCTCTGCTTTTTTGTCAGTGAGACCCATGAGTAACACCATATCATCACCAAGGTATTTTGGCTTAATATCCTCCCCTCCATCCCACAAAAATTCTTCCTCCAATCTGTTGAACATTGACAAGTTCCTTAATCTGCCTACCCACGTGCCGTTGAACCATTTCCTCTTCTCCATGGATATTGTTAGCCAAATTGATGAATGGGAAGGCTTTATCGTCGCCTGAACACCTGTCGAAGGTCATCTCTTCTCTTTTGTTTTGCTACCTGTCACTGTCGCATACGAGACCGGCAATGTCTGTCGGTGAGTATAATTTTCCTGTTTTCCTCCTTTCGCTGGTGTTTGTGCTGTTATCTCCTTGTCTTTGCCATTAGCTCTGTCTACCTGCATATCCCTGAATGACCCCTGCTTATATTGATCCTTCTTGTGGAGTATCTTCGTCGTCTTCCCCTTCCATCCATGTTTCGGGAGGTTAGCATGTATTTTAAGGCCACTTATACTCAAATTATCCATCTGTCGCTCCAGTTTCTGGACATCATCAACACCTTTGAACCTCACAAAACCATATCTCCTTCCACTGTTATTTCTTTTCTAGTTCCTTTTCCCCAATATCCTCTGGGAATTGCGTGAAGTAGAAGAAACTCGCATCTGGTGCGTCCCTTCAGTTTTTCTGCCTCCCTTCCCCTCGTCTTGCTGCCACTATCGTTGCAGTATGTTGCTGGTACCCTTTCCCGCCTAGTGGAGACTAGGTGTCTCAATTACCCTCTCTTCGCTCTCTCACTTGCTCACACTCTCCCTCTCCCTCTCCCTCTCTCTCTCTCTCTGTCTTGTGCAATTATCTTAAACGGAAGATATTTTAAATCAGAGGAAATACTTTGGTGTCAACTACTGTGGCATTGTAATGCATGTAGAATTTTCTATCAGCCCAGAACTTGTGGCTTTAACTTTGAACCTCAACCTTCTTGTATTATTCAGGTTTCCCATCTCCCTTGACTTGTAAATTGTGCATCTTTTTATGTAGTGAAAATTGCAGATATTTATAATGTTCTCACATTTGTCATTGTGAACCTTGCCCTTAGGGAGCTGTTGGATTGGCAATATGGGTTCCCTCAGTGACAAACCAGGTGAAGGGGAGTCAGACACCTGATTCAAGTAAATCAGCAAGAGGATATTCTCCAATTTCACATGCTGGAGATGATAATGAGGATAACTGGAGACAAGCCAATGATGGGAATGATTTAGAACTCAGTATTGTTGGAGATGGCACAGATCTTGAACCAATTGATACGGAACTGCTTCTGGACAATCTTCAGGTTGAGAAAAGATTCTTCACATTTCCTTTTGATGATTGGCATTTTGTCCATCTTACGTTGTTAACTCTGCAGCATGTTGATTTCCTTTTTTTTGTATCCGTAAACTCTGTTGTGTTGAGGTCCTTGATGCTATTATTATTGGTTTACAGGTTTCCCGGGCCATGTCAAAACAATATCTGAAGGTTTTGTCATCTTTAACTCTGAAAGATGCAATGAAATGCATGCATGACAGCCAGCAGAAGTGTGTGCTGGTAGTTGATAAAGAAGATTTTCTAGAAGGAATATTGACATGTGGTGACGTTAAAAGGTGTCTGTCCCAGAAGTCTAATGACACTTTGAAGAGCGATTCAGGGATTTTGGATGTATGTAAAAAATGCCCCTGCTATTTATATTCAAGAACCATGTCTGTTTGCAAATTGTTTTAGAACCAGTTGTTTTCTATAATTCATGAAATAAAAAAACAATTTTTGGCAAGAAACTGTATTCGGAATAATTTTTAGCAACATGAACCAACTGTTTTCTAGAGTTTGGTCTAGCAAGAACAGAATTGCTACTATCTTTTTTCTTTTGAAGTAATAAACAACGCTTTGATGAATGGATTTTAAATGTACCATTGAGAAATTACACTACCAAAATTCATGTCTGGATCTTCATGCCATACTGCTAGGATAGAATTGTCATTAATTTTTTATTGTCTGTATTTGTAGAATGTGGGTTTTGGCTTAACTCAACTTCAAAAGTTAGCTCTTAAGGTGAGGGTTACCCCCAGTCGATGTGGGACTTGGATTTTTTTCAATACACCCCCTCACGTCCAACATTTTTAGGCTTGGTGCGTGGATAACATGGTGGACGACCTTTTCAATGGATCTAGGATAGGTTCTGATATCATCTTAGAATGCGGATTTGTGTCTAACTCAACCCCAAAAGCTAGCTCTTCGGATGAGGGTTGTCCCCACTTATATACTTTATCTTGTCACTATATCTAGTCGATGTGGGACTTGGATTTTTTCCAATAGTATTCCATTGCTGCCAGTCTCCTCTAAATCTCTAATGATAATTCAAATTGGATATTTTACAGGCAAACACATGCCTCGTTTCCTCTGTTTGTACTCGAGGGATGACCTATCGTGGACAAGAGCGAGGAATTTTAACCTGCTATCCAAATACTAGTTTGGCTATGGCCAAAGAGTTGATGGAGGCCAAGGGCATTAAGCAATTACCAGTGGTTAAACGTGGTGGAGATCACAGTAGAGAAATGAAGAGGAGAATTGTTGGTCTTCTTCATTATGATGCACTATGGCAATTCCTCAGGTTTTTCTTAGAATCCGATACTTGTTTATTTTACTCTCACACAACACCAAATCTGGGTTTCTCTTTTCAGCTTCTAAAATGCCTTTTAGCTCTTTACTTTTATTTCAGTGACTACTTTTTTTTCCACTGCAAACTAAAAGTACTTATGGAGAAGTTTATCCAAACAGACCTAAAATAAATACTTTTGTCTAAAGTCTCAATTGCCTTCTTAAGTTTTGATCTCATCATTCTGATGGCAATGTCTAAGAACAATTTGTAGCCAAGTAATTATTGTTTCCATTCATATTTCCTTTGTTGATAAAACGTTTATGTGCAGGAAAGAGATTAATCTCCAGCAAATAGCCCATCAAAATAGAACAGATAAAAATTTGGCTGTGATAACAACAAATGGGCACTAGTTCTGTGGTCAATCTTTTTTGTTGCTCTTATGAAGGAAATAGTGAGGTTGTAGCAACAAGCTCTTTTTTGTTGCTCTTATGAAGGAAATAGTGAGGTTGTAGCAACTAGCTCCTTGGTTGCCTTCAAAAGTGAGACTATTAATTCATGTATATTCTAGTGCCAAAATATTGGTTATTTGATAAGGAAGAAAATACAAGTTAAGATCATCAAGTCTAAATCATAACATGATATTCTTTTGCATAATTTAGGACACTGCAGCGTGAAAAGTAACTCTAAGAAGCAAAAGACTACAGAATACAATGGGAAATAAAAAAGTGTTTAAACACTGAAATTCGTTCCTTTTGTAATTCTATTCTTTCCTCAACGCAAGACTTTTTTATACAAAGCAAAAACATACGCCTTAATTTCGAGACCATTATCATTTTTATGAAAATTCTGTTATGCCATGGTTCATCTTGTGAAGTTGCACAAGTCATTCATATGATGGGGGGATTTCATCTCTCCAATATTCATATATTATTTTTTAGAATTCAATAGTGAAATATGGTTGATTGAAACATGTTAAAAGGTTGTACATATTGGAGATGCAACAAGCGCTTCCCAAGTCTCTATTTCTCTGGAATTTGAAGAGACATGCATGTCTTTCACCACAAAATTAAGTAAATAAGAAGGTTTAAATATGTTAGTGTTTTTTTATTTTTGGTTCCTGTCAGTTAATTTTTCTAATTTTAATTTAGTTTTTTAAGTTAGTAGTTTTTTAATTTTAGTTCAAGTTTTTTTGTTTATTTTTAATTCTAGTTTGTCCTTATGTTTCTTTAAGATTCTAATTTTTTTTATTTATATTCTTCATAAGTTTTCACTTAATAAAAATCAAAAATCAAAATTGAGAAAACATAAATTTACATGACTTAAAAATAAATAAAAATATCTTAGAGGAATCAGAATAAAAAAACATATTTAAAAATGAATGAAGTTTTTTTTTTTTTATAGGGATTGAAATATATGAACTTAGCATGACCAAAAAATGTTTAAGCCAAATCTGAAATTGAGTATCTTTTAACCCCGGATCTGTCTAAGGTGGGACCACCTTTCCATGTTTCTCACCATGGAAAAGTATTTTATAGCCATAGATCTTTTTCTTTTTTAATCTATGGATGGAATTTTTTGTTCTTTTTGAGTTGGGATTTTTCTCAGACTGGTAAAAAGGGGGCTCAAGTTTGGATTTGAGGATCCCACATCTATATTCATTTGGCTACATCTATTTTTACAATTTATTAGAGTTAAAATTTTATAAGTATATTTTATTTTTTTATAACTACTAAAAATATAAAAAATTTATTCTATTAAGAAAATAATTTAAATTATAATAATTAAATAACAAATTATCATCTAACATGTCAATCGTAAGATTATTTTAATTTAACCAGAAATTTTGAGTCAAGAAAAAGAATTTTATGCCTATAGTAGTCTTACCTAATATGAGTACAATTGTCTCCTACAAAGAATGTTTGTTATCACTATGAAGTAACAAACTTAAAATCATGAATTTAACTTCAAATATTATTTAATTCTTAATATTTTATATTCTTTGTTATTTAGTAATTTTTATATATTGTTTGAATTAAAATATAATTAATGACTTAACATGTAAATGTTTAAAATATATTATTTAAAATGTATAAATAAATTAAAATTGTAAAAAAGTGGCAGGTTCTCCATGATTTCCTCGAAAACAATAAAACTTCACGAGGATGAGGTTGGGTTTAAAAAATTTTCCCCTTTAAAACTAGAACTTGAATTCATCTATTTGTCTTTTGCGATCCTAGGGATGGGGAAAGTGAGGATTATTCTTGTGCACCATTCAATTTTCTTTGACACCCAGCATTTTTATCCTTTTTTCTCTTTTTTTTTGTTCCTTCCTTTTTCCTTTTCTTATTACAACATTCACTTGTGTTGGTTGTTGGCTGAGTTCCTCCTTCTGTTGTGGTTGATTTCGTCGAGGTTCATTGTCACGATTGTGGGTTGCATGCTGCATTGAGTTTGTGGCTGTCATCGTGGTGGATGTTGCAATGGAAATGATGGAAGAAAATAGTTTTTTACATCTACGAATGATCCGTATGTGTCATATAGATTGATCAATCTATATGAACCTTACGAATTGTCAATCCGTATAAGTTAAAAAAATTAATGTATTTTTAATATAAATTTAGTTCTATTTATTAATATATTTATTTAAATATTATTACATTAAATAGTTTATTCAAGTGTATAAAATATGAAATTTTAGATATAAATTATTATATATATGCTTATCAATTTCAATGTAATATATTAGTATATGTAGTAAAAAAATAATAAAATTGTGTCATAGTATATGTTAAAAAAACATATTTATTGATATATCTACATAAATGTTTTTGTCTAGTGTAGAAGATTTTAAAATAAAATTCAACATTGAATTAATTAAAAGTAATAACAATTCATATATTTTATTAAGAGATAAATTATTATTATATGTATATAGAGGTATGGATTATTATATGTCAATTTGTATAGGATGTAAGTATGAAATTTTATTAGCTGTCGTTAGTTTGTCATTGAATTTTTTTTAATGTTTTGTTAAGATGGATGAAGATCAGTGGATATATGAGAGCATTATATCTGAAGAAACTAATATGAATGAATACAATGAAAAGGAACTAGGTGTGTTTAAAAATATTGATTGTTCCCACTTTCCGAATATCTCTTCCCTCTCTTCGAGATCGAACATCGATTGCAACAATTCGATAAACGGCTCATTGGGATAGAGATAGATAAATAATGTACCCCCCTAGAAACTTCAATACTTCTCAGGTATTATATGATTTTGTATCTGGTTAAAGTAAGTAAATGACTGTCCTAAGAAGACTAAACATGTATTATCCCTTTTGTAGGAGTCTGCTACTTGTGAGGTCGTATTACAATAGGCTCGTGCTGTTGGGTATAATATTGATTTCGTGATTGTGATAATGAGGTCAGATACATCAACTACAACGAGAATAAAGATCTCATTTGTTTTTATTTGTTGTGAGAAAAGTGAAAAATATAGAACATACAAGAAAGATTTAGTACAAACGGTGACTAGTACTAGAAAATGTTAATTAGAACTATATTTGTAATAATATTTATACAAATATAGTCCTCGTTAACATTTTTCTTATACAATATTACCTATTTTTATTATTTAACTAAAATTTCAAAAAGTTACATTATAAAAATTTTCACATTTTCTTATTTAATTATTTTATATGTAACTATTTTAAATATATAAAAGTATTAAAATAGTTATTTATATAATAATTAAAATATATAAAACTATACGGATTGCGAATCCGTATAGGTTTAATACAATAAAAAAAAGAGGGTGATAACGGAACTCACAACGACAATAGCGGGACAATGGCAGACACGACGACGGTCACAAACGAATTGATGAAGATGAATCACGGATTGATGAAGATCAAACACGGATTGAAGAAAAGAGGATGAGAGAATTTCAGAGGGTGAAACTGAAAGAAGAAAATGGTGTGAGCGTGAATGGTGTGAGAGGATAGACAAATTAAGAATCTGTATTTCACATTTTAAATGAGAGACAAATTTGGTTTTTCACTCCATATGTTGAATGTAAAAGAAATTGACTTGGTGTAGGAAGAAACTCTCGAGAAGTGATACCAACTCTTAGACCTACCTTGTTGCCATGCCTACAGGCAATGCCATCCCGTTGGTTATAAATGTTTATGTTTGTAATAGAATTTACCTAAAACATGAGGAAGTCCTCACTGCTTCTAAAGGGATGTGTATAAGGTGGTACATGAAGTGAAACAAAATACTGGGTAAAACCACATACTAATCGTGTGTTGATTAATGTTAATTATGCACGTTTTTTTTATATATTATTTTTCACATTTTTGACACATAAGCTACACATGATTGCTTCAAAATGGTGTGCGTTAGGTAGGTTTTGATGAGAAATCAAAAAAACATACTAAGGATGTGAACAGATTATTTTTGTTGAAAAGATGAACCTGCTTTGTCCTTAAACGAGGATATATTAAGGTAAGGGGACCCGTTTTCTTGTTTGTGCTTTGTATAAAAACTAGTCGGTAACCCGTGCATACGCACGAGTCTTTGGCTAAATGATTTTCGATGGAAGAATAAAAAGAAAGATATTGTAAAAAGATAAAAGGAGTAACATTCATATTAAATAGTTCTAAATAGTAGAGTTGATCAATTGTCAAATTGTTTGAAGATAAATATAAAGACGTCGGAAACAAACATAACTAACATTGTTTTGAAAAATAACACAATAGGTTTTCCTAGTCTATATCACTGTCATCCCAATCAATTACACATCTGATGACAACTTCCCAGATTTTTTTCAGCACGCCTATAGTAGAATGAGAGTTCGTCTGCATGGCTAAAATCACCTTCTTGGAGGAATTTATACCAAGGCTGAGTGATATACTTATCAGCAATTCCCTTGTCAAGCACAACTACATTCCATTGCAGTGGAGGTCCGAATCTTCTGAGAATTGTCATGTGATCATCACAGTGGATTCGACATTGTGTGAGAGAGGGTGAAAGTTGTTGTAGGAAAAAAAAAGTTAGGCATTAAAATTAATATTTGTATAGAAGATATAAATGGATATGAATATTTTACCAGTGGATATGGTGCCCCTAGCATTGATTGGGTGATTTCATATGTCCAGATATGTTTCCTTGTTGCGCGGCGGCTTTTGCATGTCTGCTGGTGTAATGGTGGAGTGAAGTGGAGGTCAAATTTTGAGTGGTGGTCACAGGCTAGGAAATTTATGATCACTGATTCATAAATCTGCAATTCTGTCCTCATTCTTGTTAGGCCATCAGCAAAGTAAAGTTTGCCCTTGTGTTGCCTGGCTTGAATTTCGTAGGTTGCCCCATCATACTTAAATTCAACAATTTCTGGATAATTTGGTAGCCATTGGCGCTGATAGAAACCTGGTATTTCTATGGCATCCTGCAAGGGGAAAAAAGTATTTAAAAAAGGAAAAACAATATCAAAAGCAGCAAAGGATAAAGTATGGAAAGGAAGCATTTGATTTAACCTTGTCATAATGGAACGCAGCTTTAAATTGCAATATTAATGGTTGTCTGATAGCAGGGAATCTCAACTGCAGTGCAATGAAAAAAAGTGGACTTAGCATTTAAAAAACATGTATATTGACCAATTTAATTGTCTGCAAGTCTAAATTGGGGTGTTACTGCAATGTAGTAGTAATTGGATTTAAGAGTTGTAAATTAGGATAATCAAAATAACATAAGAGAAGATGCATATAATATAACACGTAAGAAATTGGATGCAAGACATGAAAATAAGCAATACAGAACATGTATAATTCATGCAGAGTAACGAAAGTCAAAGATCAACCCATGGGTGAAGAAAATAAAGCAGAGATAAGAAAATGCACCAAAAGCAAATACAACAGCAACAAAAGTTCTTAATTAGAGATCATATGATCGAACAGATAAGAAAATGCACTTCATAATTCGAATTAAAGGCCAAAAGCAAGAAAGTTTGAAAGGGCAGAATCAGCATTATAAAAAGAATATAACAGATGATGTATATCAGAGATGATATGATCGAACAAATAAGAAAATACACTTCATAACCCCAATTAAAGACCAAAAGCAACAAAGTTTGAAAGGGCAGAGTTAGCATTATAAAAACAATGTAACAGATGATGTATATAACCGAACAACTCAAAATCTTAATACGATACTTGGAAATAATGGTAATAGAATGCTACAAAATTTAATAGGCACTTAAAAAGGTTTAACGTAATCTTCTTTCTGTTTTGTTTAGGCTGGGGCATAATCGAACAGCATATGGATAGGCTGTTTTTTCCTACATGCATGATTCAAATGTTATTCTAGATGACATGCTACCTAGGGTCCATTGACAGTGACAATATAGTAGCATCATTTAAAATTATTGGATAATTTTCACCACTCATTAGCAATGAAGAAAACTAAATTAATATTTAAATTTCTTACTATCTATTTAACAATAGAATATCAGAACCACTGGAATAGGTTTTTGAATTAGTATTAACAAAATGTCCAAACAGAACATGCATTGCCATAAAAGCTCAACATGAATGCAAAAAGTGTGAGGGGCAAAAGTATGGATTTAAGCATTACTAATATCTAAAGAGTAAGGTAGATGATAACGTAGTATGCAAGAAACCTAAGACAATGCGTTCATATAAATTAAGTAGAAGCAGGGAAAATTGAATTAGGGCTTTGGCACACGAAAGAAAGTTGAGTGAGACAATGATGGATTCAAAGGTAGAATTGTTCAATATGTCTGTCCTAAATTACAATTGGAAAAGTCACAAATACAGATGGTAAGATGTTGAATTTTGGTTTGGGATATCGATGAAAAATCTAAGCAAAGGCAAGGAAAAAATCACGAAATCAATGAACATGCAGTGAGGTATTGGGTTTAGGCTTACCTTGCTTGAGGCAGTCGATGAAGCGGAAGTCATGGTGCTAGTCACTTTGAGAGAATGATTTGGTTAGAGTTGAAGTGAAGGTGGTAGAAAAAGGAACGGTGGTTTGATGATGAGGTAGTGGGTGATGGAAGGGTCATTGCTTTTGGGGGGGGGGGTGTAAGTGGCGGCAAGTTAAGTGGTTTGCGAACTATGGAGCATTGAATGTTACGTTCAAAGATTGGACGTGAATTGGCAGAATGATGAGTATGAAGGACTGTGGTGGTGGAGGCAGGTGAAGAGGTATTTTTATTGCTGAATATAACAAAGAGGAAGTTAAATTTTTTTATTGTTATAAATACAATTTGCATTATCAGATGAATGACCTGTCTAATGCTGAAAGCGGTAATGATTTGGCATAGATAATATTTTCCAAGGGCAATTGATTATCTAACAAAAGAGAAATGGTTCTACTAAAAGAATAATAATAAGTGTATTATCCTAGGAAAATAGCCAGAATAATATATAGAATTCATTTGCTGAATGGTAGTATTTAAATTGAGATAAACATTTTATTTTCTTTCGTGCAATTCATGAAAGAAATGGTTAATTTGAAGTTCATGAAAAGGGATGAAAATTTAAAATGTAGAAAATAAGAAAATGCACTCCATAACGGAAGACTGGTTTTTTGAAGTTGATGAATTATAGATTGGCTCATTTGATGATGTTTTAATTGTATATCAGAGATCATATGAGTAAGAAGCAAATACAGTTGTGGTTAGAATTAAATTTGCAATCGTAAATAAATTGGATTTACCTTTAAATATTTGTAAAGACCTCTTTGAAAACCACATTGGTGGTTGAAGTCATTTTTTTTTGTTCTGATCATGTATTAAAATTCGAAGTCTTTTCTTTGACTTGACCCTTGATAATGCAACATATAATTGGCCATGCGAAAAAACTGGTTTTGGCAAGTAAAGTCCAACTGAAGATAGGGATTGTCCTTGGGATTTATTAATTGTCATTGCATAAGAAAGCATTATTGGAAATTGTCTCCTCAATAGCTTAAAAGGCCATGGTGATTGTGAAGGTGACATAGACATTCGTGGGATATAAACATGATCTCCGATATTTGTCCCAGAAATTATGTCAGCTGCAATAACATGTTTTGCTAGTCTTGTGATAATTAACCTAGTACCGTTACACAACCCTTGAGTTTGGTCTAAGTTCCTTAATAGCATTATAGGTGTTCCAATCTTGAGTTTGAGACAGTGATTGGGTAAGCCAGATGTTGTCAATAAATTAAGAAATTCATTTGTGAGTGAGCGGAAATGACAACTTTCAATGGTTTCGGATTTGTCAACTGAATCAGAGCTTAGATATTCCATTTGTTCACCTATCAATATTTTAGACATAAAAAAGCAAATTCATCAACCAAAAATGTAAAATCCAGGAAAGTTGACTAAAAGATGAAAAACAGAATAAGATAATTTAGTATATGATCACTTGGTATCATTGTAAGCATATAATCATTAACTTGTTGTACTGTTTCATTTGTAGAAGCTAATATTGCTCTGGTTTGGAAGTATTCACGATCATTGTGATGATGAGATAGATCTGGGAATGTAGAGCTAATTATACTATGAATAGGATCATTATATTCTGTGATTAATAGTTCCTGTGGAATTTCAATAGTAGCATAGCCATCATTTTCATCTCCAATAATACCATCACCAATATCTATAATCCATTGTGCAAAAGCCGCAGTTTCTTCTTGATTTGTTGCTTGCATGTTGTTTTGTAAGCGCATGTTTTTTGTCAGTCTCAAGATCTGACAATGATCCCATAGATAAGAGGAATTAATTGTTGCGTTAACAATATCAGAGCGGCTGCCTCTTGGAATGACTGGTAGGATCTGCCGGAAATCTCCACCAAAGACCATGACTTTACCTCCAAAGATTTTATTTTCCATTGAGTTGTGTTTGATGATATCTCTAAGACTGTGATTAAGTGCCTCAAAACAGAATTTGTGAGCCATGGGTGCTTCATCCCAAATGATCAGACTTGTCTGATTTAATAGTTCAGCTAATTGAGTTCCTTGATGGATATTGCAAGTTGAGTCTTCAAAAATTGAAACTGGAATTTTGAATGTGCAGTTTTACCTCTAGGCAATAATAGAGAAGCTATGCCGCTAGAGGCTACCATAATTACAATTTTATTGTCAGCTCTTAGTGAACTTGCAAGTGTTTTCCAAATGTATGTTTTTCCTGTACCTCCATATCCACAGAGAAAAAACATATCACCTTTATCTTTATTAACAGCTTCAACAATCTGGTTGTAAATTGATGCTTGTTCATCTGGAATTATCGATATGTAGTGTTAGATTTAAACAAAAATGAATCAAGTTGAAATACTAATTTATAGATGAGAAATGCTAAGAAGGAAATGGACATAATAATTTTCAGATGGGTAAATTGCTCTGTAGTTAATGTACCTGTCATGTGAGAAAATACATGTTCAAACTCTGATCTAAGTTCTTGATTGTTGTAATTCAGTTCAGCTAATATAAGGCTATTGTCTAGATAGGCTGGACAATTCACATCCTCTGGATATGGCATTGAAGGATAGTCTCTAAGCGATCTTTGATTTGCTTGCAGCAGTTCTTCAATTTCAAGCAAGACCAGATTTTGAAGAGTTCTATCATCAAGCTGTAATGCTAATACACAACAGGGAAAAAAGTCAAATTATGTGTCGTATCAATATTGATTTGTGTCATGGGAAATTAGCACTAACCTGGACTTGTTGATGATTTTTTATAATTATAGACAATGTCATTAGCCATCCAATGCCAAGTTTGGTCCCAAACTTGTTCAAGTTTGCTCATTGTTGTAGTTAAAAGTAACAACACAAATAGCTTTCTTATATAATGTGTTGAACCCCAGTCTTTTGCTTCTTTGATTGCCTCAATGAATTCTTTATCATCTTGCAAAAATCCCATAGAAAAACATGCTTCTTTATATGTAGGATACTGAACATTATCAACTGTTCTTAAATCCTCAAATGAGGTAGGTCCTTTACAAACAATAAGCATCATTCTCAAATAAAATAATTCCCCTGTAATTGATGGGACCCATAGTAATCTGCCAATGGTGTAGCCTTTCTTCCTAAGGTGCCAACATCTTTTCTTCTGATTGTATACAAACTTAGAAACAAATTATGCATAAGTAAGATTTCTTCCTTCAACAAAATTTTGGTTGGTGTTCATCCATGAAATAAACTTTGAATCAGAGATACTTGGCTTAGACAATACATCATCAATATCATCATGGTCTTCATAGAGAACAATATGTTGGCCTGGAAGATGGAAGTGTAATCTTTCAACAGCAGATTTTCTGCCATGTATTGGAAACCCAAAGATTCTCCTAGTAGATTCACGGGGACATATGTATCTATCAAGAAGATAGATGTAGTTGTTATAACAATAATGGTCAGATAAATTAGAGATCAAGTTTTAATAGTACCTGCAATCTAGATATTCTTTGATCTCATCATTATGAATGCCACCATTCTGAGTTTGATCATTATCTTCATGAATCAAAACAGTAGTTACTCTATCATATCCCTTGTTGATGTACTTAAATAAATATTTGATAGAAGTGCTTTGGTTACACCATTCAATATTGATATGTGCTTGGTATTTTCTGAGCAATCTTGGATGGTAAGTGATGCAATCCTACTCCGCAAGGGCATTGGATAGAAAAACTCCAAGTAGATTGGGCCAGAGATGCAAGAGAAGGCCCTAGGGTTCTTATGAGCCTTAGGGTAGATTTCGGGCCCATGGGCTAAGTACGAGCCCGCTTATCTTTGTAAATATTAGATTAAGGTTTCATTATTTTTGGGCCTTGTATTTAGGGCTCCATAATGTAGGTAGGGTACCCTAGAAATATAGGATTTTTCAGCCCTTGTATTTTAGGGCACCTAGACTAGTTTTTGTATTAGGGGTAGTTTTGTAATTTCACATGCACTAAGTGGATATTTGATGTGTGTGGTTGGAAATAAATTTAATTGAATTGGTAGAAGCCCAATCCAATTAAATTTTAGAGGGGGAGGTGAGCATTTGCTTACTACACCCCATTGCCACATCATATAGTCACACTTTGTGCATGTCCTTCATGCTTTTCATGCCTCATGACACCTAAGCACACTTAGTGGAGAATCTTGGAATTGATCTTGGATTAGTGGGCTGAACCATAACTAAAATTCACTAATCATAATTAGTTAAATTTTGGCTCCAAAGTTTGGCTCCACAAATTCAATTTCAAATTCAAGTGAAATTTGAATTTCCCTCCAATTTTGTGTGACACTTAGGCTATAAATAGAGGTCATGTGTGTGCATTTTTTTGGAACTTTGATGATTTGAATATTAAACTTCAGATTTCAAAGCTCATTTAGAGCACAAAATTTCGTGCTCTTCTCTCCCTCTCCCTTCATTCATCTCCTTCT
This sequence comes from Glycine soja, assembly GCF_004193775.1. Classification (NCBI taxonomy): domain Eukaryota; kingdom Viridiplantae; phylum Streptophyta; class Magnoliopsida; order Fabales; family Fabaceae; genus Glycine; species Glycine soja. The sequence continues at coordinate 12,255,439 of NC_041005.1, forward strand.
TCCTCCAAGCTCTTATCCATGGCCTCCTATGGTGGTGAGCTTCTTCTAGACTCATCTTCTCCTTGAAGTGGCGTCTCCTCTCTCTTTCCCTTTCTCCATTCCGCTGCCATTCATCTTCCAAGAAGCAAAGGAATCCATTGATGAAGAAGATCCTAGGCCTACAAGCTCCAATGGAGCTTGCATCATGTGGTATCAAGAGCATCTTCATCTAGGTGATGTTCTTTTGCTTCCTCTATCTTTTTGTTCGGTGAATTCTCTTTAATTCCTTGTTCTTCATCTTATTCTCCATGTATATCCTCCATTGTCTTGTGGTTTGGTGCTGTTTATAGTAGATTAAAAAAAAAAAAAACCGATTAAATCTTAGATCTACACTTGTTCTTGCATTTCTATGGTTCAAAATTTGTAGATCTACTCTTGAATCTTGTTTTTGTGTTGATTTTAGGTTCTATCAATTTTCATTCATAATATTCTTGTGCTGAACCTTTAGATCTAAATTTTGTTCCAAAATATTGATTAGAAAAAAAAACACAAAAATCTAAGTGTAAATCACTTAATCCATGTTGTCTTAGAGTCATGTTTAGTCATAGTAATTGTCACATTATGTTCTAAGTTTGTGTTGAATTTTATTTTGTTGATTGAATTCTAGATACATTTGTTCATGTATTCTTGTCATTCTTAGCCTATCTTTTGAATTTTGAGTCTAATTCATGCATGTTATTTAGTTCATAACATGTTCTAAATCAATTCCTAGAAGTAGTCTTGTTCTTGAACTTTTTTTTTTTTGCTTTCTAAGTTTCCTACATGATGCCTATGATGAAGTTGAGTTGTGGTGCTGAGTTGTGGCTGGATTTGTGAATCAAAATAAGTCTTAAGCTCTCTTTAATTGTGTTATTCAAGATAATTGAGCATAAGCAAACACAAATTGTAACTATCCAAGCCTTAAGCAACATAAACACTACTCTTGATTTCTAGGTTGAAATCGCTGGTGCTGGCAGCTTGAACATACGAACTTGTATAAATTACTGGGAATTGGTCACTACGTTTTTTCAGCTGAAACTTTTACTGAATTTTCTAGACATCTGGACCAAAATTATGAAAAAAGAATCAAGCGATTTGGATTAAAGAAAAAAATAATAAAAATCTCACAAGTTGGCAGAAAAATCAGTGTCCAGGAAAAAAAAGAAAAGTGAAAGGAAAGTGTGCTTGTTGTTTTGGCTCAAAATTTGTTCTATAATTGGTGCATATTTTATACTAATCCTAGTTCTGAAATTTCAATTGAACATTATTGTGAAAACAAGTGCCAAAACTAGAGGTTTCTTGAGTCTTTTTTTTTTAGAGTTTTTCTACTCTACTCTAGAGCCATTCTAGGTTTCTCTTTGAGTCCTAGCTTGCTTTTTGTGCTTTTCATTGCTTTAATTGTTGAATAATCCTTGGAAATTTGTCTTGTTAAAACTCTATTGGTTTAGCTTTCATTTCATTTTTTTTTTGTCTTTGGTTATTGCTTGTCTCTTTGTTTCCTTGCTTGTGAGTTGCCATATAGGGAATTGGAAAGGAGGATTGGTGCCATATCTTGAAGAATTTGAGTCAAGAAGCAAGGGGCCAACCACCTTAAGAGCTATTGGACTAAGAAGCACTCCAAATTGAGTGAAACACTAAAGAGAGAATAGCCACCACAATTGAGGACTTTTTTCTTTGTAATTTTGTAATTGGCAATTTGCTTTGCTTTCAAATTTTGTAACAAAAAGGCCTTTCATTGGAAGTAAGTTGGGAGCCTCCGCTAGGTCACCCTACTTCCATTTGTGTGTAATAATTTTAGGCAATTTCCCCTTAGGATAGTGAGTGTTTTGTTGGGAACCTTAAATGAGGTCATCCAAACACTCTTAGGATCCGCCTAGTTTGCATTTCTTGCACTTTAATTTCTTGCTTATTTTCATAGCTTATTTCCTTTACCCTCCATTGTCAAACTGCCTAGATAGCTTGCCTTTTACTAATTAGTTTTTACCTTATCTTTCACACCTCTTTTAGTGTTTATTTTGGCTAGTTTCAACCATAGTTTATTTTACCTTTTGTTTTCAAACCCCCAACAAGAAAGAACCATAACTTAGGAACCAACATGAGTCTTCATTCTTCATCTAGTGTTAATGGTGAGGGTTCTACTCCTAAGGACCCCTTGTATAAGATATTAGATGAGTTGAGATCCCTTAAGTTGTGGAAAGAAAAACAAGAGAGAAAAGAAAAAGGTAAAAAAAGAGTGGAAGAAATAAGTCAAGATGAAAGAAAGAAAATAAGAGAGGAAGAAAGAAGAAAAATAATGAAAGAAATAAAAAGAGAAAAACATGTCTCCTATAGTAGTCATAACTCTTGCAAGAGCCTAAGTGAAGAACTTCGTGACTATTATGAAGGAAGGCATAGGTCACATCTTAGACCTCACCACCATAGGAGAGAAAATGAAAGAAAGCCTCAAGAGGTTAACATTAAACTCCCATACTTCCATGGGAAGGACAATGTAGAGGCCAATTTAGATTGGGAAATAAGGGTAAAGCAACAACTTAAAAGGAAGTCTACTTCAAAATCTTATGGCTCTCACTCTTATCCAAAGAAAGACCAAGGTCAAGGAATCTTAGGGGTGAGACCTTCTAAGCCCAAAGATGATAAGGGGAAGACAATAGAAAAGCAACCCCTTAAGGCTAGTATGCAAGAGAAGACTAGCTCCATGAAGTGCTTTAAATGTCTTGGAAGAGGACACATTACTTCTCAATGCCCCACCAAGAAAACCATGATTATGAGGGGCCAAGACATTTATAGTAGCCAAGATGAGGCTACTACTTCACCTTCCTCTAGTAAAAGTGAAGAAGCAAAAGGGGAAGAATCTAGTGAAGAGATCTACCCCCAAGAAGAAGGACAACCTTTAATGGTTAAGGAGGAGTGTAAGGAGGTAAGTGTCTCCTCCAAGAGGTTAGCTAAGAAGGAAAGACATTTTGAAATAAAGACAAATATTAAAGAAATTTCCCTTCTTAGACAACCTCCACATTTTCTCCTTTGTAAAAAGACACTTGTTAGCATTGCCACATCTCTTAGGCTTGAGTTTATTCCTCAAGTAAAGGAGTTGTTGGATGAGGGTTTGGTTCGCAAGAGATTAAATCCTTGTGCTTTGTTGGTGCCCAAAATAGGTATTATTAGGCACCAAATCCCTAAAATAGGTGGTGTGATGAATGCTTTGGGTGGTGCAACACTCTTTTGTAAAATTACTCATGCACCCAACATCTTCATGATTTGTGTACATAGGGACTCATTAGGTAGGTTTGTTCTTATTTTTAGTTTCAATACAAACTTAGGCACTCATATGGGACACCTTAGGTTTGTCATACTTTTTGGTAGGAATAATCAACATGAAAATACAGAAAAAGGTATGTTCTATTGCTTTACTTTTCTTAATTTCTTAAATTGTGATCAAAGGGTTCCCATGAACCCTAAGAGAATAAAGGTCATTCCTGAGTGGCCCGCTCCACCAAGTGTAAGAAAAATTTGGGGCTTCCAAGACTTAACAAACTTTTACAAAAGGTTTGCCCCATATTTTTCTATACTTGTAGCACCACTCATTGAGTTGGTGAGGAACCATGTTCCTTCATGGGAAGATGCCCAGGAAATGAGTTTTCAGACCTTACCTTACTTCAACATACTAAACACCACTAATACATATGTTTTTGTTCTTTTTACAGGTGTTAAGGGAAGGAGCCCAGAGTATCAAGAACCTCAGGATTTGAGGTCAAATCCTTTTCAAGGGGGAGGGAATGATGCAATCCTACTCCGCAAGGGCATTGGATAGAAAAACTCCAAGTAGATTGGGCCAGAGATGCAAGAGAAGGCCCTAGGGTTCTTATGAGCCTTAGGGTAGATTTCGGGCCCATGGGCTAAGTACGAGCCCGCTTATCTTTGTAAATATTAGATTAAGGTTTCATTATTTTTGGGCCTTGTATTTAGGGCTCCATAATGTAGGTAGGGTACCCTAGAAATATAGGATTTTTCAGCCCTTGTATTTTAGGGCACCTAGACTAGTTTTTGTATTAGGGGTAGTTTTGTAATTTCACATGCACTAAGTGGATATTTGATGTGTGTGGTTGGAAATAAATTTAATTGAATTGGTAGAAGCCCAATCCAATTAAATTTTAGAGGGGGAGGTGAGCATTTGCTTACTACACCCCATTGCCACATCATATAGTCACACTTTGTGCATGTCCTTCATGCTTTTCATGCCTCATGACACCTAAGCACACTTAGTGGAGAATCTTGGAATTGATCTTGGATTAGTGGGCTGAACCATAACTAAAATTCACTAATCATAATTAGTGAAATTTTGGCTCCAAAGTTTGGCTCCACAAATTCAATTTCAAATTCAAGTGAAATTTGAATTTCCCTCCAATTTTGTGTGACACTTAGGCTATAAATAGAGGTCATGTGTGTGCATTTTTTTGGAACTTTGATGATTTGAATATTAAACTTCAGATTTCAAAGCTCATTTAGAGCACAAAATTTCGTGCTCTTCTCTCCCTCTCCCTTCATTCATCTCCTTCTTCCTCCAAGCTCTTATCCATGGCCTCCTATGGTGGTGAGCTTCTTCTAGACTCATCTTCTCCTTGAAGTGGCGTCTCCTCTCTCTTTCCCTTTCTCCATTCCGCTGCCATTCATCTTCCAAGAAGCAAAGGAATCCATTGATGAAGAAGATCCTAGGCCTACAAGCTCCAATGGAGCTTGCATCAGTAAGGTACAATATACCTGTTATCAATTATAACACCATTTTTCTCAATTGAGTGACCATTGTTTCTTCTACGATAGATTGGAAAACCATCAGCATCTAAAACAGTATGCGGCTGGAACATTTTAGGATAGAAACGACTGCACTTGCCTTCTTTCATGCATGGAGATCCAGGATTCAGAGTTCCACATGGGCCATGAACCATATGGTTTTTTACTAATGAATACAGTTCTGGATCATCTTGCTGTGAAGGTATCTCAGCTGATATAATTTGATCAATTTCATCCGAGGATGGGTATTTGTTATCAGGATGTAAAAAAACAACAAATGGACATAAGGCAGCCCTCGTTTTTGAAATTCTATTGTATACATATTTGCAATTTATTAGTAAGTCTGTTAATAGACAACAATTAAAATTATTAGATATGGTTGTGTGGTTAATATTGACAGTGTAAAATAACAATGTCACACATAATATAAATTCACCAAACTTAGAATCAACTTACATGCAATAACTTTCCCTAGCATGTGATTCTTTGTCAGGTCCATAAACATTTGTTCATACTTTAGTTTGAAGACTCTGAAGATTATGTCTGGTCTATCTGTTGCTTTCAGATTCAATGAATTCAGCAATCTATGGATTTCAGGCCAGTTTGGATTGCAGGTTAAAGTAATAAACAGATTTGGGAAGCCCACATGGCTACATATGGCCATACCATCAAAATAAAGTTGATCCATATAACGGGGACTGCCAACAAAAGTTGATGGCAAAATGACTCTTTTACCTTTATTTAGGTCTTCCGTGCTTCCATCATCCAATGACTGTTGTAAGCTACAAAACTTGTCAACTCAAAGTTTTTTTTCGTTGTTTCTGACGTAAGAAAGCCTTTTTGATTCAACCATAGTATACCCCTCAACAACAAATTGTTGGAATAGTCTCCTAGAATTCAACAAAGTTTTTGACTCATTTGATTTGCATTGTAGCCTGTAAGAAAACCACTCCCTCATTGTAAGACGATTTCTTTTCCTTTTCTTACCATCTGATCGACTGCTATGTAGGATATCAGGTCTATATCCATCTTCCCCGTAAAGAAATAAGAGGGGGTATTGTAGAGCTAGATAGCTAGAATGTAATTCATGGATCCTTTGTAGTTATCCATGCTGAGTTTCAATAATAATATCTCTTTTTGAATTTGCATCAAAATCGCCTACTATTAGTGCTACAACTTTAGGAACAGTAGGTACATTATATGTACGACCATCTTTTTCACGATTAGCAATCAATTTCAACTTGATATTATCCACTTGTGCATCTTGCAATCTATCTCTCGCCATCCTGAAAGTTTTTGCATGCACGTTGTATTCATCCAGCATCTCACTAAGTTGTGAAATAATGTGCTCTTGAATATGATTATGTGGACTACTGAGCAAAGCAAACAATTATATATATGATGATTGCAAGATTAGCAATGCAGAATAAACAATTGAATTCTGTTTAAATGTAACATTGTTGATCGATGTTGTGCATTTATAATAATAACAATGAAAGACTAACTACCTTATTGCATTAATCCTATTCTGCACTTCATTTTCTGTGTCAAAGATATACAATTGTGCAAATTTTGGTTCTTTCCCGGACATTGGTAACATGCTACCTATTTTATGACATGGTTGACCTTGAATTCTTATTGTAAGAGGTCCTCTTGAATGATTAATTGATTTGTCAAACTTAATACCAGCAGAAGTAAAGACAAACATCATGTTATATGTCCTTATGTTCTGTTGGTAATTTTTACTATCAGATGTACCATGATCATACAAAAGTTGGCAGAGATATTTAGGTGGATTTTGTAACAATGGAAGTTCAACTTTGCCACTTCCACAACATAAATGGAATCTTGGATTTGTAGTTCTTTTATCTTTTGAGACTCTGTCATCATACCACATATTTGCATTACAGTGGCTACACTGCATGAGTTGGTCACTAAGATCAGAATACCCTGAAATTGTTTAATGACATATGGCAAAATGAGGTTGGTTATTGAAAATGTTTTAGGAAAACATGTAAATTGGAACATGATAAACAAAAGCAGTTCTGTACAGTGCAAGGTATTCGAGGCTAAGCTAATAACATAGTGTTTATGAATATTAATTGTTACCTTCTCTATTAATTGCAGGCTCATTAGCTGAGGACATATAGTTTTGATTTTCAGGTGAAGAAACTGAAGCAGAGCCTATGAAAATTGCATTTAGATCATATTATAGCATTATAATGTTGAAAATTAAATTGATAAAGTAGATTTTGATTGGTACCTTGTGTTGATTCAGAACTCTCATCCTCTGATGAATCACGAATATTAACTAAAAAAGTGAATTAAATCTAAGTTTAGTGGAATTTATTTAATGTGGAATGATTCCCATAATATTGAATGCACCTTACAACTTGCTTGTCTTTGTGTGAAAAAAAATGTGGATATTGTATTATTAAATCAATAAACTAATTACAATTATTAACTGTAATTTGGAAGATAATATTTTGAAAGCTTACAATCAATATTCTGAGCCTGATCATTAACTTTGTGCTGCTTGATACCTTTTTTCTTTATCCTGGCTTGTGCTGTATCACTATGATTTGCATGCTCATGGTTATCAATGTTCTTGATGCTTGTTGTTAATCTTGACTGAGTTATAAATTTTTTAGTGATTTCTTGTTGGAATGTTACAATACATGGTAAATTAAAATTGCAAAAGTCCATGGACATGCAGAAAAGAAATGCTATTTCCACTCGGACCAAGACATAACTTGACTTGTTGACTAAAATGATCAATGTTGACATCTGGTTAAATGGATCATACTTTGATAAAAATGATTAGACATGCATGTATAGCCATGATTATAGCCATGGTTTTGACGGCCACATTAAAACTTGAAAAGTAAGTTAGAAACAGCAAGCATAAGGAAAAATACTAAAATTATGAATGTTGACAGCTAATTAAATGCACTAAAATGATTAGACATGCATTTATAGCCATTGTTATACCTATGCTTTGGCGCCATCGATAAGAAATGTGATATGGAAAATGTTATGCATGACAGAAGTAGGATGTCAACCTAAAGAGAATTTTTTTTTACTTGTCTTATTTATTGTACATCATATTGAGAGATATGATGAAAGATGGAGTAAATTTATAAAATATCCGATTCTGCATTTGTCAAAGTAAAATCAAGCCAAAAAGGCCATCTAAAATAACAAATGATGCTAAACGATGATTGATAATAAAGAAATAGTTAATTACATATCATTGATGATCCAAGATCATGTTTCTCAAGACTCGAAAGCTGATACTTTTGTCTTGGTGTGTATATTCTGCTGTTAGAAAATTAATTAGATATGAATGCTGGTTTAGCTGTCCTAGTAATCGATATTTCGTGGTAATTATTTCTAACATTTTAATTTGTTTCCTGTGAATACTTTGTGCTGAGACAATTAAGGATGTACACCTTAAAATCAGATGCTTTAATGGCCCTCTAAAACTTTGATTGAAATTTAAGTTATCATGATTGTGAAGAACATGTTTTCTGAACTTTCTGTCTAGCAATTTGTGATTTGTATTTCCAAATCTTACTTGTTCTATCTCTCACGATATATTTGAATTCATAACATTTGCATAGGTATTGTATCAACTTTGAGAATTTGTCGAGTTTCTTGAAACATGTCTTTATAACCATTAATATAACCATGCTTTGTCGATATTTATTTTAACAATTGAACAAATAAGGATTTTAAAATATAGTGCAATAGTTAAGGTGACATCGGATAAACCACAGAACTAAAATCCCAGAATACTTGGATACAAAATAAGATTCAAATTTAAACAAAAGTTGTGATCAAAGTTCTAAAGGAACACCACCACAACAGAATTAAAGGTAGGAGCCAATTTACAATATACAAATAGCAGGGCAAAAAAAATTGTTTAGCACAACTTGCAAGCAACCAAATGCACTAAATTGCGCCATGTTTTTTTTTTTTAATTTGTTGGATGAAAGCTGTGCAGGCGAAATTTGAGAGGTCCTTGCTTCATCATCACAATCTTGAAATGCCTGCCGCTTTGTAGGCGTCAAGGGGAGTCCAAGCAGTGGATCATGGTCTGCTGTCACAGACAGGGATTGCTGGATAAAACAAATAGAAATGAATAAGTTGAATGCTAAGTTGAAAGCCATGAAGTGTCAAAATGCAAGAGTTGCAAGAAAGATCATATTAAAAAATGAGAGCAGTAATCAAAACTCACAGATTCATGTTGGGCAGAATGATTGGAATCAGAAACTGGGATATTCATTTTTGAAGATGTCTGAATAAGACATACATTGAAGATAACACAACCCATGGAAAACAAATAAGTATGAATAGAATACATAGTTTTCACAATAGTTAATGTCAAATAACTTGCATTGAACAGTACCTCAGCATCAGCTAGCATATCCATCACAACATTTATTAAGCTTGAGTCAGTTGAACACTTCAAAACAGCAAAATTCCTGAACTTGGGTTGCACCTTTATCTTGAAAGCAAGTTCATAACCCAACAACTTATCAAGTGCTTGGGGTGAAGCATTCAAATCAACATCACCATCCTTGTGCAAAGAGAATAATTGTATCACACAAACAAAAAATAACATATCAAACATAAAGAGTTACTCTTGAATGCAAAAACACACTTCAATTTTAAGCTTATTAATTGCATAAGCTAATTGACCAATTAATTCACTGCATTCACGGTCCCAAAGCAGGAATTTTGTGCTTTCATCTCCTGGTTGATCATCACCTCAAGCCTATACCTGCTACCATATGCACCAATAGTGAAAAAATGATGAAGGTATGAAGAATACACAACATTTTAAAAGATCACAATGACCTAAGCACAACTTCCTTATTGTATTTGCCGCATGCACATGTGAAGGGCACCATCTCTGCATCACTTTTTTTTATGGCACTAAATGCAAACTGTATAACACCATGAATGATTGTCCAGAACAATCCTAGTAATTGTGCCAACAGTTACACAAACAATTTCCTGTGTGAAACAACATACATATCAAATGGTGAAAAAACTTTAGATAGTGCGGGGTAAAGAATTAAAATCTATATAAGATGATTACTTCAGAGATGGTGTTAATGTCATCAATAGTCTTTGCCTCAGCCTTTCCAAAGAATGATTCCTTTGATGATAATTGGATAGAACCTGAAAGTTGTGTACTCCCTTCACCATGGGATTTAAAACCTGACCGGGCCTCAATGCCCAACTCTGCAAGCCTACAAATATAGAATCAACAACAAAAATAAGACAAAAAATGATCAACATATATTACATAACACATACAAAAAATACCATTCATTGAATTCTTGAATCTCCATCACCGGTTGGTTAATAATTAACTTTGAAACCTTGAAAAAATTGCTGACTGATGGGGGATAAGATCCTAAATCATTTAAAAAATAGAACCATAACATGCAATATCATAAACAGAGGAACCAATAAATTCAAGATAAGGATATACCCTGAGCTTCCTTTATTCTACCATGGGTCAATAGAACTGTAATTGGACCATCACCTTCATAATCATCTAAGAACTTTAAAAATTGCAAGCAATAATCATCCCACAAAGTGCAAGATAGTAATTGCTGGCTATCAGAAACAAATAGTTATGAGACAATCAGTTAATAATAATGTAATCATAGCCACAACTTGACAAAGCATATGACACCAATTGTTACCAAGTATCGAACTTTACCTCAAGTCCTTTAGTTTAAAGACTACCCTTCTACCTTTTCCTGAAACTTGGCCAAAGACAACCTCCTCCACAACACCAATAACATCTAAAGCAAGTAGGAAAATCAAGGAATGTTATTTTATTCCAAAATGAGTATAACTTTCAAAATAAACGCAATTGCAAAAATATAAGTTAACATACCAACCAATAGCCCAGGTTCAAACTGGCCAGCCAAAACATCCGCAAATCTAGCAAACCTGTATTTTCTAAAAGGGATGTCCTCTAGAACACACTCCCTTACAACAGTAACCCCAATAAACACCAATTTAAATTGGTGATCACAAACTCTGTACTGACCATTGTTTTTTAGCACTTTAAAATTGTGCATGACATAAGTACAATTTTCTTTCAAGTCCATCTTTTTTTACTTCAGTTGGTCTTGTTTACAAACAACGTGGATCTCATCACCCTGGATTGCATTAAAGTTACAACACAATGGCCTGAACAATAAGTAATAAATCTACAAAAAAAAAACACAAAATTGAAGCATACATCGGAGTCCACAAACACCATCTTAGCTTGCTCAGATTTGTTAAGCGTGCCAATAAACCATAGATCACTGATCCTCACACTAAGTTTAAGAGTTTCTTTTAAGCCATCGATGCTCTTTATCTTGTCTAGAGAACGTGCCATAATACTGCGAAAAAATGCAACAATGCCGATAACCTTGCAAGGAAGAAGTTAACAACAAAACCACCATGAAAAGAGAAACACGATAAGCTAAGAAAAAATCCAAAACCTCATTCGACACAGAAAAATGAGAAGCTAACATACATGTAAGAAAACACACATGAAAACAGCACCAAAATAGAACAACAGAGGTAGCACGGACAGACAAACACGATAAGCAAACATGCAAACCAAACATCATCCAACAGAGCAAAATGAAAAAATAACATGCATGTAACAAAACAAACATGAAAACAGCACCGAAACAAAAGCCAAAAACCGAAAAGGTAATATGCATGTAAGAAAAGAAAAGCCAAAAAACCATAAGCTAACATCCAATGTAAGAAAACATACATCAAAACAGCACCAAAGAGAACCCAAACCTGGTTTGTATATGGAAAAATGAAAAGCAAAAACCGCAAACTGAAGCATCACACTGAAATGAAATGCAAGAAACCACGTAAAGAAGCAAAGGCCAACACATGCACAATCTGTAAAATCAAACACGTGTAAAAGCCACAATTTGCAAAATCAGACACCTGTAAGAAGCAAAAGAGTGGAAAATGAAAGGGCTAAAAGACCAAAAAACCAAGGAAATGAACAGTTGTCACAATCTTAGGTAGGGGTATTTTAGGAATTTCCAGAGGGTTCTCTTTTATAGATAATATATAGATATCGGGATGAGTGAGTTTGGGCACCTTTTCGTATCCAAAGGGAAGCCCCATCTATATTACTCATTTTCTTCGCCAACGATTTCCGCCTCTTTTTTTTCTTTCTCCAAAGCGAGCCAATGAAAGTGCATTTTATGTCTAACCCTCTTGCTCAAATTTGTACAACCTCTTGGCTTTCGGATTAACCTTGACAAATCCAAGGCCCTAACTTCCCATCGGAGAACACATTTTTACGTATCTCAATAATAAATTTTTCACTTTTACTTCTTTAGCTAGTATCTTTAGTCACTAATTAGCATTTGTCTTAAAAGATTTAGAAAAAATTAAGTTATGCATTAATAATGTAAAATAATTTTACACAATCATCTAATTAAATAACACTTTATATGAAAAGCTCGTTGACTTTTGTAATCACTAGATTAAAAGTGATACTAATGATAATTTTTTTTATATTAGTTTATAGTATAAAAGGTTAAGAAAATAGTTTATCCGCTAACAATTTTATACAACATCCAATCATACATTCTTGTATATTATATATTATAAATGTGTTAACTTTGTAATAATCATCTTAAAAGTTATACTAATAAAGATTTCAATTTATTGATAACATAAAACTACTTTATACTATCATTGCATAACCACCAAATTCTAAAAGTTTTTATGATAAAAGTACAATCATTAAATTGAAAAAATTAATATTAATATTCAACTATATAAGTTTTTGAAAGGCAAACCGCGTGCTATATTATATGAACATTAATTAGCATGTAAAAATCATAATAGTCAAAGATTATATAATTATAATTTCTCCATAATTTTATAGTGCACCACCATCATGCCTATACATATTTAAAGCCACATTAACAAAAGCAAGCAACTAGCAAGATGCATCGCCCAACCAATAGTCAACCAAAATCAGGGTTTTTTTTGGAGGTTCCACGCGAAACTTGAAGATTATATTATAGGAAGATAGGAAATTTATGACGTACCACATCATATATTAACTTCATCAAGTTCATTCACAGGAAATCAAATACAAGTAATAAGAATTTATAAGAAATTACATCTATTTGTTCAATGAACTTAAGCAATATTTTAGAAAATAACCTGCGATAGTGATTTGAATCACAACATCAAGATTTTTAATTGTTTGTGAACGCAAGACATCCTAAATTGAAAGTGCATGCATCAATTAGATTTGTCTATAATTTATCACGATGTTAATAAATGCGACAAAATCGCAACGCGATCGCGTTCGATATTCAAAACAATTATTTCAAAAAAACATGTTTTCTTTACCATTGCAAAAAAGAAAAGATTTTGTTGTGGATGAACAAGATAATGAGGAATTGTCAGGACTTCACATGTCACGAATCCTCTTGAAAGAGGGGGTGCCTCCGGGAATACGGAGACAGGTGGTAGGTGGTGCATGGTTGTCGTCAGCTCGTGCCATAAGGTATTGAGTTAAGTCCCCCAGCGAGCACAACTCTCATATTTAGTTTTCAACATTTAGTTTGAAACCCTAAACACCGAGGAAGATGAGAATGATGTCAAGTCATGATGCCTTCAACATTTTGAATTTTTCTATTTTTTTTAATGTCTTGATATTTTATTAGACAATTCAATCTTTTAATTTTATTATTTTTATTGCCATTGGATATATACATCCAGGTTATTTTCTAAATTGGATTAGGGTTGCTAACTCAATGGTAGAGTACTCGGCACGGGCCACACTGTTCCCATGGTTGAGCTGGCCAAGCTTCTCGAAACACATAGTTATTCAATCACAATCCTCTTTACCACTAGCTTCCACGACCACCCTTCAGTCGACGCCTACAACCACCGCATCTCCACCTCCAATCCTTCCATCTCCTTCAACCACCTCCCTCATATCACCCCAACCATCACCTCAACCACCGTGAGCTTCGCTGCGAACGGCTTCGACTTTATCAAACGAAACACTTCCAACGTAGCCACCACCCTCACCCAAATCTCTAAATCCACCACCACCATAAAAGCCTTCGTGATCGACCTCTTCTGCACCACGGCGATGGAAGCAGCTTCTTCGTTGGGAATCCCAGTCTTTTACTTCTTCACTTCCGGTGCGGCGGTTCTCGCACTACACTCGTACTTTCCGAAACTTCACGAGGAAACCAACATGTCGTTTAAGGATATGGTCGCGGTGGAACTGCGCGTGACGGGAAACGCGTCGCTGAAGGCGGTGAACATGCTGCAACCCATATTTTGGAGAGGGAGGACCCTGCGTACTGGGACATGTTACAGTTCCGCACGCGCCTTCCAAAGGCGCGTGGGATCATAGTGAACGCGTTTGAAGAGCTCGAGCCTGTGGCGGTTAGCGCCGTCGCGGATGGCGCGTGCTTTCCAGACGCGAACGAAGCACCTGTTGTTTACTACGTCGGACCACTCATCGCTGAACCGCAACAATCAGGTCCATACTTTGAACTCGTCTTTTTCATTCAATGATTTTGTTTTACTAAGCAGTCTTCTACGTGCTTCAAGATTCCCTCTTATCATTCAATAATAATAACTTAATTAGAGAAAAAAGTCTATGTGCACCAATATTTTCATATTTGGATCCATTTTCGACTCTGTCAAGATTGTAACACTCACTATAAACTTAATATATATATATATATATATATATATATATATATATATATATATATATATATATATATGTGTGTGTGTGTGTGTAACATTTTGAGAATTGAATTTTTTTTACGAAATTTAATTTGTTTCAATATTCTTTTCATGTTTTAAGTTCACATTTTTTTAATTGATTTTGGGGTTTAGGTCGCTTTTCTTATGTGGGCAAACGCCCACATATTCAAAAATTATTTCATTATGATAAAAAAAAAGGAGAGAGAACGAGTCTACAACACATGTTTAACATGATTCGCTCAGTTCTTTTTAGCAAAGTTTAGGGTGTTTCGATTAAAATACATCGATCTATACGTAGTATATATATCAACCTTAAGATTTATGGAATAAAATGAGAGAAATTGAGCACGAAACAGAAAGGTTCTTCGTAAAGGACTTGCAATATAATGAGGCTCGAAATTCTCTGAAATCATAACGAATATTTTGTGTAAAATTTTACAAAGCTATAAGTGAAATTGATTAGGAACTGAACTCTCAATCAATGATGTAACATGTCCGAAATCGCAGGGCATAATGGTAATGAAAATCACATATACGAAAAACATGTCAAAAAAAGAAAGTATCGATTTTGGACGATTTTTTACCATTGTTATGTCAAAATTATGAGTTTAACGGTCATGTAGTAATAATGTAATCACTTTTACATTGTCGTCGTCTAATTATAATTTTTTTTTTAAAATAATTATCGTAAAGTCAATAAATTTATATAAATTGTGATTGTGTAAATTTTGTTATACTTTCAATATACTTTTTTCTCTAAAATTACTAATAAAATTAATTATAAACTAAAGAATCAAAATGACCAAAATTTAAAAAATAAAGGACCAAAATAAGTCTCTTAAAAGATAAATCACAAAAACAAATTTATTAAAATCATAAGATATCAAAAATATATTTCACCCTTAAATAATTATAAATCTTATTCAAGTCACTAAAATAATTCTTTAATTTTAGTATTGAATAAAATTTTTACTTTTAAATTAAAATATATTGCAAAAATTGATTATAGAAATATAGCTATATTTAGCATTTTTTAGTGACAAAAAAGAATTTACTACGTTAATAATACTATCTTATTCACTTATTAAAATATGCAACGAAAAAATAAAAAACATAAAACAATACGATTTCATAAAATAATAAATTATTTAATATAGGACAATTAAGTTATTATTAAGATATAATGTTAAAAAGTATAAGTTATAGGTTGTTTGACTTATTGTTTATTTAGTATAGGTGATAAGTTGTGATTGGATATTATGTAAAAAAAATTATATTATCAATGATTTTTTTTCCTCTTTTATATATATATATATATATATATAAGTTAAGCATTCTAGTGATTTGTATGCATGAAGTTAAAGTATAGGATGGAGTGGTCAAATTCCACCCTGAACACTTTTTTTTTTCTTTTTCTTTTCAAACCTTATTTTTGAGTTGCAAATTAGCATATTAGTATATTAGTGCCGAATAATTTCTAACCGACTATATTAGCAAAATTTGTGTTTAAATGTAATGTAACATTAACATCATTACAAATTTAATGGTAAATTAAATAGTAGACTAAATTTCATTTATTTTTAAAAAATATGAAGATTTGATTTATTGAAATCACAATAACTAAATCCCCAATTTAATAAATTACAAGGGATAAAAAAATATAGTTAATTCTACCTTTTTATTTTAACTTTTTAAAATATTTTCTACTTAATATTTTTTAAATGTAAAACTACTATAAAATTGTACAATTAATGTACTGATTATATATTTTAAAAATAAATTCGAGAAACTAATTTAAAAGTTGTCCAACTTTCAAATTAAAGGTGACAAATCACTCAAATTCTTTTGCAAATAGTCACACGTGTACAATTTAATAGTAAACAGGTTGGTCAAATTTGTAAGTAACAAATTTATGTCTCACAAATTGATTTCGATTGTCATTGTTAATTGTTAATGTAAGAGTTTTCTTGGTAGATAATCTATAAGTACTTTTGCAAACTTTTTTGAGTAAGACATGTTTTGATTCTAGTGAGTCCTAAGATCAAAATTACCTAAACTTTCTCTCATAAAAGAAATACAATTTAATGTAATTTTAAATAAATTTTTACATGTTTAATTTCACATATTAAAAAATTGATTTTTAAGTCCACAATAGATATTAAATTGAAAATCTTTTGGTAGTTTTTCATTAAATAAAAAAAAAACTAATATATACTAAATTTTACTGCTCACTCATCAATGTTTTAATTCAATTTATACTGAATTAAAGATTTTGACTCAATATGACATTCAGTTAAAAGTTAAACACTTTTAGTTTAACAAAAATCAACCATCAAATCATGGTTCTTTGTTTCCAAGTATACCATATAAAAGAAATATTTATTAGATTGAAGAAAAAAAAATGTCTTTTAATTTTGATATTTGACTCAAATTGAAACACATAAAATTCAACAAATTTTCGTCATCAACAATTTCATGTTGATTAAAGCAAGTTTAAAGTGAATTTGGTTAAAAACTTAAAATCAAATCTTGAACTCACTTGATTTAAAAGTTTTGTTAAAAGTAATTTTTGTGTAATATTTTAATTAATTTCAATTCAATGTAATCAAACATAAATTTGTCGAGAGAATTTAGCTCTCTCCCAAACACAATATTAGACCGAGATGAGAACTATTTTTTTTTTTTTTACTGAAACCGATGAAAACTATTAATATAATCTTTTATATATTTTTATTATTATTTGAAATTGATCAAAATTTATAAAACACGAATTTAGCTCTATTAATTGATTTTCTATCCAAGTTCCGTCTTTGACCAATATTTCGAACTCAGGCAGTGTCTCACTCACGTAACTAATATTTTCCTCATGTCCCTTTTAATAATGAATTAATATTTGGCTTAATTAAATTTTTCATACTTGAAATATTATTCGTTTTTAGATTACTATCTAACGTTTATTTTATTTTTTTTAACTCAAGTATCTGAAAATTTTTTTAGTTTCCTTTTGATGAGAACATGACCAAGAGCAAGGGCAAAGATCCACTTGAAGGACTTAGAGGACCTATGATAAGGGCTAGAGCAAGGAAAGCAAAGGAATCTCTTCAACAACTGTTGTCCATACTATTTAAATACAAGTCCAAGTTTCAAGGAGAAAAGTTCAAGGTTGTGAGTTGTATCATGACCCAAATGGAGGAGGACTAAATGGTGCCACTTCGTCTCAATTTTAGAGTGTTTAGTTTGTCTAAATAATGACCTAATCCATGTAAAGTTGGCTGACCAAAAATATGTTTTGGGTTAATAAACTAAAGGGGCTTTAGTTTGGTTTAGTTCAAGTTGTAATAAGGGCCCAATTGGCAGCTTAGGCATCAGCCTTGGGGTGACTTTTGGTTGCCACAATTTTAGTTACACTCAGCCATTAAATTCTTTTAATTCCCTAGGTTAGTGGATCATTACTAAATTTATGTGGATTGTAATTGCCTTTAATGAAGCATATGTAAAATTTGATGGTAAAACTTCTTTATAAGCTGAACCATTTTATCAATAAACACAAGTTGAATTTTATTCTGAAAAATTAGAGTTTATCTCTTTTATCTTAGTGAGAGTGATTCTCCTAAGTTCTTGAGTGATTCAAGAACACCCTGGCTATATCAAAGGTCTTTCACATCCTTTGTGTGTTGCCCTCGCTGGAAAGAGTGATTCTTTCCTTCCACCATTTCATCTTCAACCTTGTTCTTTCAAACCACAATTCCAGAAAATCCAATTCTGTCCAGAATTATCTCGTGACCATAACTCTTGATTTACTCGTTCAAATTAAGTGATTCTTGAGCCTAAATTGAAATTCAAAACGAGACCTTTCACCTCATTTTGGAATCACCTCATTTGGAGCTCTATAGCTTGAGTTATAACCATTTCTATATTTCTGTTCAGCCACCACTTAACTTACGTTTTTACCATCCCATTCATCCGTTTTATGCCAAGATTCACCTTATTAAGTCCCAGGAAATTAGCCACTGCCCAACCCTTGAATCTTGCTAATTTCCCATCCTTTTCTCAATCAATTTTCTGAATTTTCCAACAAGGTTTAATCCTAGACGATCCTAAGTCAGCCCTTGTGCAATGAGGGTTCATATCATTTGGTTATCAGAGCTCCGGTTCTAGGATCATCACTTCCTTTGTTGGAAATATTGGGTAACATCCTTCTTTATTTTTTCTTTGCAATTTATATTACCTTCTTGTTCATGTTTTTTTTTTCTTTTAGGCTGAACCATTGCAAAAGTTAAGCCTTTTGATCTCTTTGTTATATATAAAAAAAAAAAAGAAATTCGTATAAGCAAAAAAAAATAAAAAAAAATTGGGCTGAATGGTTCATGCTTGAAGAACTTTAAAAAAAAAAACTCTTTAAGGTAATATATTGGTTGTATGAAGGATTGTTACTTGAATTCCTAAATTCTGAATTTCATTTCCTTCAATTGTGCCTAAAAACATTGTTAGCCTTTTTCTCGGTTAACCTTTTCCTTGTCTCTCTAGCCTTACCTTACACATATTGGTGAATTATTCTTTGTTGTGGCCATAATCTCTTGAATTGCCTAAGAACTCAAGGGAATTAGAGTGGTAAAAGGCAAGAGTGTTTTCATTAGAGAAAAGCCATAATTGTGTGATACACTTGAGTGGGTGAGGTATTCAAACAACGATTATAATTGTCTTGTTACGTTTGATTTGTTTGTTTGAGATGGAAGGTAATAATCCTAATGATGGAATGGGGCTTTCGGAAGTCCAAATGCAAGCTTTGACGCAACATTTGGAGAGGTTAATGAAGCAACGAGATGATGCGCTCCATGAGAGGTTGGATCAAATGGAGAATAGAGATCATAATGAAGAAGAAAGGAGGAGAAGAGGGAATAATGGTGTTCCTAGACAAAACCGAATTGATGGTATTAAACTCAACATTCCTCCCTTTAAAGGAAAGAATGATCCAGAGGCCTACTTGGAGTGAGAGATGAAAATAGAGCATGTTTTCTCATGCAACAACTATGAGGAGGACCAAAAGGTGAAGCTTGCCGCCACGAAGTTTTCCAACTATGCTCTATTGGATCAAGTGGCCTCGAAATAATTAAAAAGGGGGGGTTGAATTAATTATTAATGTACCTTGACTAATTAAAACTTATCCTTCTTAATGTTACTAGATTCAATTAGGCTTTACTACTAAGTTATCTAACTTAAAAAAAAAGTAAAGCGTAAAAGTAAAGTGCACAACGAAAATTAAAAAGTGTAGGGAAGAAGAAGACAAACACAAGAATTTTATACTGGTTCGGCCACAACCCGTGCCTACGTCTAGTCCCCAAGCAACCACCAGTTCTTGAGATTTCTTTCAACCTTGTAAAATCCTTTACAAGCAAAGATCCACAAGGGATGTACCCTCCTTTGTTCTCTTTGAACAACCAAGTGGATGTACCCTCCACTTGAACTGATCCACAAGAGATGTACCCTCTCTTGTTCTCAGTTACAACAACCCAAGTAGATGTATCCTTTACTTGTACCACAAAGGATGTACCCTCCAATGTGTTAAGACAAAGAATTCTTAGGTGGTTAGTCCTTTGAATATTTGTAAGGAGAAACAAAAGATATCTCAGGTGGTTAGTCCTTTGAAATCTTTTGTTTAAGGGAAAGGGAAGAATCAAGAGAAAAACTCTTGAAAAGGGAGAAGGGAGACACAAAAGAATTCAGGAGGTTAGTCCTTCGTTCTTTTTGAAAAGAAAGAAGAGAGACACAAAAAGAATTCAGGCGATTAGTCCTTGTTGAATTCTTTTTGGCAAAGGGAGAGGAGAATGAAAAGATATAGCACACTTTTGTTTTCTGCAGAAGAGCAATGTTTGAAAAACAAAAAACTTAGAAAGCTTTTTGACAAAGGAAGAAGAAGAAGAAATATGAGTAGGAAAGAATTGTAAAGGTAGTAAAGGTTTAAAGGTTTCTCAAAAAATTGTTCAATAAGATTATCAAAACGTTGTTTGAATGTAAGTCAAGGTCTTGCTTTTATAGACTCTTCAGATCTGGTCAAGAAAACCATTGGAAGAGTTATAACCTTGAGAAAATCATGTCATAAGTTACATCTCTTGACCTTTTATTCAAAACTTGTCACTGGTAATCGATTACCATAATCATGTAATCAATTACACAATGCATTTTATGAAAAGATGTGACTTTTCTCAATTGAATTTGAATTTCAACGTTCAGATACACTGGTAATCAATTACCAATATATTGTAATCGATTACACCATTTAAAAATCATTTGGAACGTTGCAAAATCAGTTAAAGCTTTTTGAAATCAAATTTTATCACTGGTAATCGATTATAGGAAACTGGTAATTGATTATCAGAGAGTAAATACTTTGGTAACTTAGAAAAATTAGAGAAAACTCTTTTGTAAAACAAAATTGTGCTATGTTTGGTTTTTGAAAAATTCTTTTCAATACTTCCCTTGTGAAGTCTTGACTTGTTGCTTCTTGATTTCTTCTCTTGAATCTTGAATTCATCTTCTCTTGAATCTTGATTCTTCTTGATTTCTTCTAATGAAACTTGAAATTAATCTTGATCTTGAACTTGTTGACTTAATCTTGAAATCATTCTTTTGGGCTTTTTTTCATCATCAAAACTACTTGATTTATACTTGATTCATCATCATGAAGCTTGCTTCTACATGCTTTTGTCTGGTGGAACAAGCTACAAAAGGAGAGAGCAAGAAATGAAGAGTCAATGGTTGATACATGGGCGGAAATGAAAAAGATCATGAGGAAGTGGTATGTGCTGGCTAGTTACTCAAGGGACTTGAAATTAAAGCTCCAAGAACTAACCCTAGGAAACAAAGGGGTTGAGGAGTATTTCAAGGAAATGGATGTGCTTATGATTCAAGCAAAGATTGAAGAAGATGAGGAGGTAACTATGGCTCGATTTCTTAATGGTTTGACTAATGATATCCGTGATATTGTTGAGTTGCAGGAGTTTGTTGAAATGGATGATTTGCTTCACAAAGCAATCCAAGTAGAGCAACAATTAAAAAGGAAAGGAGTGGCTAAAAGGAGTTCTACCAACTTTGGTTCTTTTAGTTGGAAAGACAAAGGCAAGAAAGATGGGGCTGCTACTTCTAGTAGTTCCACACCTACCCCATTAAAAACTCGTTCAAAGTCCCAAGAGGAACCCTCTAAAAGGAGTAGAGATGTGAAGTGTTTCAAGTGCCAAGGCCTAGGACACTATGCTTATGAGTGCCCTAACAAAAGTTTCATGGTTCTTAGAGATGGAGAATATATAAGTGAATCCGATGTTGAAGAGGAAGAGGAGAGTGAGTACGTAGAGGAAGAGGAGACTCTGGAGGGAGATTTGTTGATGATTAGGCGGTTACTTGGTGGTCAATGGAAATGTGTGCATGGTGATCATTGATGGAGGTAGTTGCACCAATGTGGCTAGTGCTAGATTAGTGTCAAAGCTAAATTTAGCTACTAAACCACATCCTAGGCCATAAAAACTTCAATGGCTTAGTAAGGATGGGGAGGTGCAATTGAGGCAGCAAGTTGAAGTGGACATTTCCATTGGGAAATACAATGATAAGGTACTTTGTGATGTTGTTCCTATGGAGGCCAGCCACTTACTTTTGGGGAGACCATGGAAATTTGATAAAAGAACCAACCATGATGGTTGCACCATCAAGATCTCTTTCATGCACCAAGACAAAAAGATTGTGCTCAAACCATTGAGTCCAGAAGAAGTGTGTGACGATCAAAAGAAAATGAGAGAAAAATTTCTGCAAGAGAAGAGAGAAAAAGAAAAAGTAAGCAAAACACTTGAGAGTGAGAAAAAGAGGGAAACACTTGAGAGGAAAAAGAGTGAACAAAAGAAGAGTGAAACACTTGAAGTGAGGGAGAGCTATTTAGCCACAAAAATTGAGGTCAAGAGGTTGTTTCGTGCTAAACAGTCACTATACATCTTGCTTTGCAAAAATCAGATTTTGGCCACTAACACTTTTGATGATTTTGAAGTGCCTTCTAGTGTTAAATCCCTTTTGCAGGATTTTCAAGACATGTTTCCATCAAGTGTGCCAAGTGGACTACCACCTTTGAGGGGAATTGAGCATCAAATTGATCTCATTCCGGGAGCTTCTTAGCCCAATAGGCCAGCCTATAGAAGTAATCCATAAGAAACCAAAGAGATTCAAAGACAAGTGGATGAACTCATTAGCAAAGGTTGGGTAAGAGATAGTATGAGTCTTTGTGTTGTCTCGATGATTTTGGTCCCTAAAAAGGATGGGACGTGGTGCATGTGTTTCGATTATAGAGCCCTTAATAACATCACCATTAAATATAGGCATCCTATACCTAGGCTTGACGATTAGCTTGATGAATTGCATGGTGCATGTTACTTCTCTAAAATCGATTTAAAAAGTGGATACAATCAAATTAGGATTAGATAAGGGGATGAATGGAAAATCGTTTTTAAAACAAAATATGGTTTGTATGAATGGTTGGTTATGCCTTTTGGTCTAACTAACGCTCCTAGCACTTTCATGAGATTAATGAACCATATCTTGAGAGAGTTCATAGGAAAGTTCATTGTGGTGTACTTTGATGATATTCTTATCTATAGCACTTCACTTGATTTGCATATTGATCATTTAAAATTTGTCTTGAATATGCTCAGAGAAGAACAATTGTATGCCAATCTTGAAAAATGCTTCTTTTGTACTAACCATGTTGTGTTTCTTGGTTTTGTTGTGAGTTCAAAAGGAGTGCAAGTTGATGAGGAGAAGGTTAGGGCTATTCAAGAATGGCCTACACCTAAGTCCGTGACCGAGGTAAGGAGTTTTCATGGCTTAGAAAGTTTTTATAGACGATTTGTGAAGGATTTTAGCACATTGGCAGCACCTCTCAATGAAGTGCTCAAGAAAAATGTTGGTTTCAAATGGGGAGAGAAACAAGAAGAAGCTTTCAATGTTCTTAAGCAAAAGCTAACTAATACCCCCATACTTGCGTTGCCAAACTTTCAAAAATCTTTTGAAATTGAGTGTGATGCTTCAAATGTTGGGATTGGGGCTGTGTTGTTGCAAGAAGGCCATCCAATTGCTTATTTTAGTGAAAAGTTAAGTGGTTCTACCCTTAACTATTCAACTTATGATAAGGAGTTGTATGCCTTAGTGCGGGCTTTGAAAACATGGCAACACTACCTTTATCCCAAGGAATTTTTCATTCATAGTGACCATGAGTCCCTCAAATATATCAAGGGACAAGGAAAGCTTAACAAAAGGCATGCCAAGTAGGTGGAATTCCTAGATCAATTCCCTTATGTTATCAAACATAAAAAGGGAAAAGGTAATATTGTAGTCGATGCTCTTTCTCGGTGTCATGCATTACTTTCTATGCTTGAAACAAAATTTATTGGTCTTGAATGTTTGAAAAGCATGTATGAAAGTGATGAAACTTTTGGTGAAATTTTTAAAAATTGTGAAATTTTTTCAGAAAATGGTTTCTTTAGACATGAAGGCTTTTTTTTCAAAGAAAACAAGTTGTGTGTGCCTGAATGTTCTACAAGAAACTTGCTTGTTTGTGACGCACATGAAGGAGGTTTAATGGGGGCATTTTGGGGTCCAAAAGACTCTAGAAACATTACAAGAACATTTTTATTGGCCTCATATGAAAAAGGATGTGTAGAAATTTTGTGAACATTGCATTGTATGTAAAATGGCAAAGTCAAAGGTAAAGCCTCATGGATTGTATATTCCATTGCCAATTCCGGAGTATCCTTGGATTGATTTATCCATGGATTTTGTTTTAGGGCTGCCAAAAACAAGCAGTGGTAGAAACTCCATTTTTGTGGTCGTTGATAGGTTTTCTAAAATGACTCATTTTATTCCATGTAAAAAAGTTGATGATGCTTCCCATGTGGCTGATTTGTTTTTCAAGGAGATTGTGAGACTCCATGGTTTACCAAGGAGCATTGTTAGTGATAAGGACTCCAAGTTCCTAAGCCATTTTTGGAGGACTTTGTGGGGCAAGTTGGGCACTAAATTGTTATTTTCAACCACTTGTCACCCACAAACCGATGGGCAAACGAAAGTTGTTAATAGGACATTGGGAACTTTGCTTAGGACAGTTTTGAGGAAGAACTTAAAAACTTGGGAAGCTTGTTTACCCCATGTTGAATTTGCTTACAATAGAGTTGTTCATAGCATAGAGCTGTTCATAGCACTACTAATAGTTCTCCTTTTGAAGTTGTTTATGGTTTTAACCCACTAACTCCTCTTGATCTTTTGCCTATGCCTAATGTTTATGTTTTTAAACATAAAGAAGGTCAAGCAAAGGCAGACTATGTGAAGAAGCTTCATGAGAGAGTCAAAGATCAAATAGAGAGGAAAAATAAAAGCTATGCTAAACAAGCCAACAAAGGAAGAAAGAAAGTTGTCTTTGAACCCAGAGATTGGGTTTGGGTGCACATGAGAAAAGACAGGTTTCCGGAACAAAGGAAATCAAAGCTTCAACCAAGGGGAGATGGACCATTTCAAGTGCTTGAAAGAATCAATGACAATGCTTACAAAGTTGAGCTACCCGGTGAGTATAATGTTAGTTCCACCTTCAATGTATCTGATTTATCTCTTTTTGATGTAGATGGAGAATCTGATTTGAGGACAAATCCTTCTTAAGAGGGAGAGAATGATGAGGACATGACCAAGAGCAAGGGAAAAGATCCACTTGAAGGACTTGGAGGACCTATGACAAGGGCTAGAGCAAGGAAAGCAAAGGAAGCTCTTCAACAACTGTTGTCCATACTATTTAAATACAAGCCCAAGTTTCAAGGAGAAAAGTTTAAGGTTGTGAGTTGTATCATGACCCAAATGGAGGAGGACTAAATGGCGCCACTTCGTCTTAATTTTAGAGTGTTTAGTTTGTCTAAATAATGGCCAAATCCATGTAAAGTTGGCTGACCAAAAATATGTTTTGGGTTAATCAACTAAAGGGGATTTAGTTTGGCTTAGTTCAAGTTGTAATAAGGGACCAATTGGCAGCTTAGGCATCAGCCTTGGGGTGACTTTTGGTTGCCACAATTTCAGTTACACTCAGCCATTAAGTTCTTTTAATTCCCTAGTGATGTGCCATTATTTTCTCCTATTTCTTAACCCTTTTTGCACCATTTTAATTACTGATTAGTCTTAATTGTCAAACTAATTAGGCAGTTTTATTATTTGGGCTCATTCAGCTAATTTGATGTTTTTAATCTAATTTCAGGAAATAATGAAGCATTGGGCTTGAATCCAGAATTGGGCTTGGACTTGAAGAGGGCAGCCTATTTTATTCTGCCAAATTTTATCTTATCTAGACTTTATCTTATCTAGATATTATTTAGATTTGATCTCATCTAGAAATTATTTCATCTAGATCTTATCTTATCTTATCTAGATTTTATTTTATTTATGGGCTTGGATTTAAAACAGATTTGTAAGCTTTGGGGCTGAAAACTATATAACAACACCAAGGTTCTAGCTTCTCTCTCTTCTCTTCTCTCTCTCATCTCCTCTCTCTTTTCCGTTTTAGTCACTTTTCGTTTTAGCAATAAAATTTCGTTCTTCAATCTATAATTTCGTTCTCTATTGATTAATGGAAAACTATGTTGGATCAAGTGGCATCGGAATAATTAAGAAGGGGGGGTTGAATTAATTATTACTGAACCTATACTAATTAAAAATCTACCTTTCTTAATATTACCAAAAGTAAAAACAATAATTAAAGTGCACATCGGAAATTAAAAGAGTAGGGAAGAAGACAAACACACAAGAGTTTTGTACTGGTTCGGCAACAACCCGTGCCTACATCCAGTCCCTAAGCGACCTGCGGTCCTTGAGATTTCTTTTCAACCTTGTAAAAATCCTTTTACAAGCAAAGATCCACAAGGGATGTACCCTCCCCTGTTCTCTTTGAACAACCTAGTGGATGTACCTTCCACTAGAACTGATCTACAAGAGATGTACCCTCTCTTGTTCTCAGTCACAACAACCCAAGTAGATGTACCCTCTACTTGTACCACAAAGGATGTACCCTCTAATCTGTTAAGACAAAGTTCTCAGGCGGTTAGTCCTTCGAAACTTTGTGAATGGGGAAACAAAAGAATTCTCAGGCGGTTAGTCCTTTGAAATATTTTGTTTATGGGAAAGGGAAGAATCAAAAGAATTCTCAGACTGTGTCGTTTTGAATTCTTTGACAAGGGAGAAGGGAGACACAAAAGAATTCAGGCGGTTAGTCCTTCGTTCTTTTGGAAAAGGGAGAAGAGAGACACAAAAAGAATTCAGGCAGTTAGTCATTGGTGAATTCTTTTTGGCAAAGGGAGAAGGGAATGAAAAAGATGAATAGCACAAGTTTTTGATCAAATAACTTTTCTTGAAAGAAAATTTTTTGAACAAAAACTTTTAGAAAGATGAAGAGAAATGAAACCAGAAAGTTCTGTTGAAAGAAATGAAAGAAGATGTTGAAAGATAGATTGAAAGATAGA
The DNA here is from genome assembly GCF_004193775.1 of Glycine soja. Taxonomy (NCBI): domain Eukaryota; kingdom Viridiplantae; phylum Streptophyta; class Magnoliopsida; order Fabales; family Fabaceae; genus Glycine; species Glycine soja. The sequence continues at coordinate 12,282,570 of NC_041005.1, forward strand.
ATGATTGAAAGAAATGATGGATTTGAATAATTAATGTTTCATGCCTAGGTCACATATTTATAGTTTCTTGATGACTTGAAGTCAAAACTTGTAACTCTTAGCAATTCCTTTAAAACTAATTATTTAAAAAGTTATGACTTTTGAAAGAATCTTCAAAAACAAGTTACTTGAAGAAATGTGACTTTTGGAAATGAATTTTTCGAAAACAGTCACTGGTAATCGATTACCATAAAAGTGTAATCGATTACACATCAACAGATGTGACTCTTCATTTTGAATTTTGAAAATCTTAACATTTTAAAACCACTGGTAATCGATTACTACAATCTGGTAATCGATTACAGAGAGTAAAACTCTTTGGTAATGATTTTGTGAAAACTTCTTGTGCTATTCAATGTTTTGAAAAAAAATTTAATACTTATCTTGATTAAGTCTTCTCTTGATTCTTGAATCTTTGAGTCTTGAATCTTGATCTTGATTATTCTTGAATCTTGAATCTTCTTGATGAAACTTTCTCTTGAATCTTTCTCTTGATTCTTGAAATGTTCTTGACTCAATCTTGAAATCATTCTCTTAGGCTTTTTGTCATCATCTTTGTTATCATCAAAACACCTTGAATCAATCTTGATTCATCATCATGAAGCAATGAAGTTTGCGTCTACAATCTCCCCCTTTTTGATGATGACAACCCTGAAATCAAGAAACTCATACACACACTTTTTCCTAGTTGATCACTCACTTAAATTCTCCCCCTTTGTTTTTGAGTTTATGCTTCACTTGAAATTAAGTTAATTACTTATGTGAGTTCTTGATTTAATTCATATTTCTCTCCCCCTTTGGCATCAACAAAAAGCCAAAGTGCGTAACAAGTATAAGACAAACATATACTATTAATCATTCACAAGACATACATTGAAGAATATAAACCAATCATGAAGCAAGAAACATGAATAGATATATAAAAACCACATAGTCATATAACATAATTCATAATTGTTCAATCAAACCATGCAAATAAAGAAATACTAACTTATCCAAATGTCATAATATAGCCAAATACACGGCTAGAAAACAAAGTACTAGTAAAATTAAATAATAGAAAACTAAGATGATGGTGGCGGCGGTGGTGGTAGATCAAAGCTTGTACGAATATAAGAAACATCTTCTTCGACCTTGGTGATTCTTGACACCATCTCATTGAAGCGCATGTCCACTTGTAACTCCAAAGTATCAAACTTTTCACCAACAAAGGTTTGAAGACCATCGAACCCATCCAAAATCTTTTGAAGAAGAGAGGAATCTTCTCCACCATGTCCTTCTTCATCAACAGGTCGAGCACCCTTTTTCACCCAAGAGCCATCATGCTCTTTTTGATAACCAAAGGATGCAATGACAGCAACACCTATTAGAAAGGATCTCTTGATTGGAACATAAGGTTCAGAATCAAGAGGGACGTTAAAGTGTTGAAGGAAGAGGGTGACTAGATGTGGATATGACAATGGAGCATTTAATCGCAATGCCTTATGCATGCGATATCGGACTAAGTGTGCCCAATCAATTTGTCGGCCTTTATGAAAAGCCCACATAACAATAAGATCTTCTTCAGAAACCTGTGCAAGGTTTGAAGATCTTGGAAGCAAGATACGAACAATAAGGTAATGAAGGATGCGGCTCTCAAAAGCCAATGAACCGACAAGAAGCCTTCTGGTCATATCCGCTTGGTTGGTGCAAACCAACCGGCGGGCATCATGCACAGAAAATTCATATTTCCAATCATCAATCAGTGTACCTTCAAATGGTACACCTTCACTGGATAATTGGGTTAACTCATAGAATAGAGATTGGTCAATGACCATTTTAATCCCATAAACTTCAAAAATTAAAGTGCCTTCTTGGGTTTCAAAGTTTGAATAGAAGGCTTTGACTAACTCAGAGTAAACAGGAAATTTTAAAAACATGAAAGGAATAAGATTGGAGTTTTCAAATGCCTGAATGCATTCAAAACTCTCATTTGAAAAGAAATCCATATCAATGAATTTTGGATCAACAATAGAACGAGAAGAAAAGAGATTTGTGTACCGTATCCGCTGTTCTTCGGATGAAACAATGAGGCAGAGGGAATAGAGGAAGGAATCGACGTTTCCTGAGTCTCGGAATGCCGTTGACTCCGACTTGAAGAACCCTTTCGCTTCTTTGATGGTTCCACCATTAGAAGAGATTTTTTGAAATTTCAATCGGTTCAAATGAAAGAGAATGAAAAAAGATGAAGTTTGGGCTTTGTGGGAAGTGATTTGGACAAGAAATGAGTGAGATATGGCATAAGAGAAAATTGGGAACGAGGGTTTTTGAAAATAAGAGAGGTTGCAGATTTCTGATTTTGAAATTTGTATATATAGGTGCAGAGACGCGTGGTAATCGATTACACTAATATGGTAATCGATTACCAATGAGCATATTAGCTAAAAATAATTGCCTGTAATCGGTTACACTAATATGGTAATCGATTACCAGAGAGCTTTTTAGCCAAAAAATAAAAGCTGATTGATTTTTAAAGAAAAATATGAATGAGTATCAAAATACTTTCTTAATGAAAATATATATATTTTTTTAAAAATACTTTATGAATGAATCTTAATCAAGTAATACATATTCAAAATCATGCATAATTAAAAAATCTTGTAGACATGAAATTATATAAAAAATAATCAACACAAGTATTGAAGAATAATAATCATAGACATTATCAAAATACTTAAAAGTAGTCTTCATGCTTTGAGAAAGAAAAAAATAACTCAATCAAGAAAATTTAACCACATACTCACAATTTCAATCAATCAAAGATAAAAAAAAATTGTTAGTCATCATAATCAAATTAATTGAAAGAGAAATGTCAATCAAAATAAAATTTCAAAAGAGAATGTTTTTTATGTTACCTTTTTCATGATTAAAGGTGTCTAGATCTTTGAAGATGGAAGTCATACTTTTGCTTTTTGTTTAAACTTCTTGAGAGAAGTTCTCATCACTCTCATAATCCTTGGTTAGAAGATTGATCTCCTTTTCTGAACCATCGGATGAATCATTGTCGTCCCATGCAATGTAGGCCTTCTTGGTTCTTCTTTCATCATACCTTTTCTTATCACTTTTCTCAGGCCATTCTTCATTTAAAGGACAATTAGCTTTGATGTGACCAAGTTGGTTGCATTTGTAACATCTAAGAACTTGAGAGTCTTCTTGTGATCTTCTTCCATTGATAAAGTCTTGACGCCTCTCTATTCTTCTTCTCTTGACAAATTTCTAGAACTTCTTCACAAAGAGTGAGAAGTCTTCTTCATCATTTGAATCTTCTTCTTCATTTTCTTCTTGTATTGACGATGACGCTTTAAGTGCTATACTCCTCTTCTTTTTGTCGGTTTCTTCATTTTGATTAAGACGTTGGAGTTCCATTTCATGTTCCTGCAATTTTCCAAACAAAGTAGCAAGAGACATAGAAGAGAGATCTTTACTTTCAGAAATAGCAGTTACCTTGGGCTGCCATTCCCTACTTAAGCATCTTAAAACTTTATTAATTAAATCTTCATTAGGGAAGATTTTTCCTAAAAAGGCAAGATGGTTAACTATATGTGTAAATCTTTTCTGCATGCTATGGATGTTTTCATTGGGGTTCATCCTAAACAATTCATACTCGTGTAAGGGTATTGACTCTAGATCTTTTTACATCAGTGGTTCCTTCATGTGTAAGTTGGAGAGTATCCCACATCTCCTTGGCATTTGTGCAATTTGACACTCTAAAATACTCATCTATTCCTAGGGCTGAAGTAATAATGTTTTTGGCTTTAAGATCATATTGGATTCTTCTTCTATCTTCTTCTGTCCACTTATCTCTAGGTTTTTGTGTTGTGGTGCTTGTGCTTACATCTACTACAGTGGGTATGTATGGTCCTATTTCTATTGCTTCCCAAATGTTTAAATCTATGGCTTTAATGAAAATCTGCATACGGGTTTTCCAATATTAGTAACCCTCACCATTGAAAATGGGTGGTCTATGAATGACATTTCCTTCAGGAAACAAAGGATTTGAAGAGGCCATGAATCTTGAAGTTGTTAAACTTTCTACAAGAAACCTGCTCTGATACCACTTGTTGGATCAAGTGGCCTCAGAATAATTAAGAAGGGGGGGTTGAATTAATTATTACTGAACCTTTAATAATTAAAAATCTACCTTTCTTAATATTACCAAAAGTAAAAACAATAATTAAAGTGCACAACGGAAATTAAAAGAGTAGGGAAGAAGAAGACCAACACACAAGAGTTTTATACTAGTTCGGCAACAACTCGCGCCTACATCCAGTCCCCAAGCGACCTGCGGTCCTTGAGATGTCTTTTCAACCTTGTAAAAATCCTTTTACAAGCAAAGATCCACAAGGGATGTACCCTCCCCTGTTCTCTTTGAACAACCTAGTGGATGTATCCTCCACTAGAACTGATCCACAAGAGATGTACCTTCTCTTGTTCTTAGTCACAACAACCCAAGTAGATGTACCCTCTACTTGTACCACAAAAGATGTACCCTGCAATGTGTTAAGACAAAGTTCTCAGGTGGTTAGTCCTTCGAAACTTTGTGAATGGGGAAACAAAAGAATTTTCAGGCGGTTAGTCCTTTGAAATCTTTTGTTTATGGGAAAGGGAAGAATCAAAAGAATTCTCAGACTGTGTCGTTTTGAATTCTTTGACAAGGGAGAAGGGAGACACAAAAGAATTCAGGAGGTTAGTCCTTCGTTCTTTTGGAAAAGGGAGAAGAGAGACACAAAAAGAATTCAGGCGGTTAGTCATTGGCGAATTCTTTTTGGCAAAGGGAGAAGGGAATGAAAAAGATGAATATCACAAGTTTTTGATCAAAGAAATTTTCTTGAAAGAAAAAAGTTTTGAACAAAAACTTTTAGAAAGATGAAGAGAAATGAAACCAGAAAGTTCTATTGAAAGAAATGAAAGAAGATGTTGAAAGATAGATTGAAAGATAGAATGATTGAAAGAAATGATGGATCTGAATAATTAATTTTTTATGCCAAGGTCACATATTTATAGTTTCTTGATGACTTCAAGTCAAAACTTGTAAATCTTGGCAATTCCTTTAAAATTAATTATTTAAAAAGTTATGACTTTTGAAAGAATCTTCAAAAACAAGTCACTTGAAGAAATGTGACTTTTGGAAATGAATTTTTCAAAAACAGTTACTGGTAAACGATTACCATAAAGGTGTAATCGATTACACATCAACATATGTGACTCTTCATTTTGAATTTTGAAAATCTTAACGTTTTAAAACCACTGGTAATCGATTACTACAATTTGGTAATCGATTACCAGAGAGTAAAACTCTTTGGTAATGATTTTGTGAAAACTTCTTGTGCTACTCAATGTTTTGAAAAACTTTTTAATACTTATCTTGATTAAGTCTTCTCTTGATTTTTGAATCTTTGAGTCTTGAATCTTGATCTTGATTATTCTTGAATCTTGAATCTTGAATCTTGAATCTTCTTGATGAAACTTTCTCTTGAATCTTTCTCTTGATTCTTGAAATGTTCTTTACTCAATCTTGAAATCATTCTCTTAGGCTTTTTGTCATCATCTTTGTTATCTGCAAAACACCTTGAATCAATCTTAATTCATCATCATGAAGCAATGAAGTTTGCTTCTACAGGCTAAGTCTCCAACGTTGTTTTCTCTTGAGGATCAAACACAGTTCTCTTTGAGGTTCTATTATTACTATTAAATTCTGATCAGTTTTTCCTCTTTACTAAATACTCTGTATTTGTTGCTATTAATTCATGCATGCTTAGTGCTTGATTAATTGTCTACTGCGCTTAATTATGATATTTTCTAATTCACATCTATTCGCTGTTTAATTTACAAAAGCAAACAACCCCCCCAATTCGTTACTATTTTCCTACTATCTGTTATGAACATTTAGTTTATCATTGCTTGTTGGGAAACGACCTAGGATCACTTCCTAGTTATTGCATTTTAATGTTTATTTGATTCGGGTACAGCCTCGATCAAATTTGGTGCCGTTGCCAGGGAGCAGTGTCCAAAGGTTCATAATAGCTAGTGATTCGTGATTCGTGTTTTATGTTTAGTTGTTTTATGCTTTCGTATGTTGGTTAGTGTTGTGTTAGTGTTGTGTTAGTGTTGCGTTAGTCTTGCTTAGTGTCTTGTTATTTTGTTTAGTGTCTTGTTATTTTGTTTAGTGTGGTGTTTTGTTTTAGTTTTTTTGTTCAGCACTTCCCTTGTTTCAGTTTTTGCGTTTTGCTATGAATAGTGCTTTGCGACGGATTTAGTGACCACTTTTGCTGATCTAGAAAATAGAGTAGTAGTGCAAATCCCTTAGCAACTAAATTAGTGACTACTGCTGACAATTTAATTGGCGATTTTTGTTTTGATAGTTAGGGTTGTTATTTTTGGCTGAATTTTGGTGTGGTAGGTTCTTTTGACTCATATTTTGTGTGAAAAATACCAGGAACACTTCTTGTGGCCAGATTTGAGAGATTCAAAAAAATTTGAGAACTTGTGTTTACCAAAACTTCAAACGAGCATAACTTTTGCTCCAGGTATTAGAATGACTATTATTATATATGTATTTGGGGTAGAAAAAAATTTCCCATATTTTGGAAGCTTGCCAAAGGCTGGCTGAGGTCTCTAGCTAGCCAAATTCGCCTGTTTACTAGTTTTTCTTTTCAAGTTTTATTGTTTTATTTTTCTAAACTGTCCTTAGGTAGTTTCCATAGTTAGACTTTGAATTTTTGCCTGAAAATTTTTGTGCCATCTTTTCATGAGTTTAGGGTGTTGCGCACAAAATTTCAAGTCATTTAGATATCATTTGAGGGTAGCTGTAGTTCAAACCTACACTGTTACTTGCATAAGAAGGCAACTGGTTGTGCATGCTTAATGTAGTGTATGACTAGAGGTAATCCATCTGACTTACAACCCTTTGATCCTGAGATAGATAGGACATTTCATAGATTATTTAAGCATCATTTTATACCTTTTGAGCATTCTGAGCATTTTGTTAGTGGTGAGTCTATGCATTCTGTTATTGGTGATTTTGAACATCCTGATTTTGAGCATTATAATTTTGAACATTCTGATTTTAAACATTCTGAGAACATGACACAACCTCCACCCCGTGAGAGGACTCTAAGGGAAATGGCTGCACCTGATTTCACCTACGAAAGCTTGTGCATCCAATACCCTGATGAGGATGTCCCATATGTTCTTAAAACTGGACTGATTTGCTTCCAAAGTTTCATGGCCTTGCAGGTGAAGACCCGCACAAACATCCAAAAGAATTCCATATTGTCTGCTCCACCATGAAACCCCCAGATGTCCAGGAGGATCACATATTTCTGAAAGCTTTTCCTCATTCTTTAGAGTGAGTGGCAAAGGACTGGCTATATTACCTTGCTCCAAGGTCCATCACGAGCTGGGATGACCTCAAGAGAGTATTCTTAGAAAAAAATTTCCCTGCTTCCAGGACCACGGCCATCAGAAAGGATATTTCAGGCATTAGGCAACTCAGTGGAGAGAGCATATATGAATACTAGGAGAGATTTAAAAAACTATGTGCCAGTTGCCCTCACCACCAGATTTCTGAGCAGCTTCTTCTCCAATATTTTTATGAAGGACTCAGTAACATGGAGAGAAGTATGATAGATGCTGCCAGTGGTGGAGCCCTTGGAGACATGACCCCTGCTGAAGCCAGAAATTTTATTGAGAAGATGGCTTCAAACTCCCAGCAATTTAGTGCCAGAAATGATGCTATTGTCATTAGAGGAGTGCATGAAGTAGCCACGAATTCATCTTCATCAGCTGAGACTAAGAAGCTTGAAGGTAAACTAGATGCCTTGGTTAACCTGGTAACCTAGCTGGCCTTGAATAAAAAATCTGCACCTGTTGCCACACTCTGTGGTTTATGCTCCTCTGCCGACCACCACACAGACCTTTGCCCTTATGTGCAGCAATTTGAAGCAATTGAACAGCCTGAAGCTTATGCTGCAAACATCTACAATAGACCTCCTCAACCTCAGCAGCAAGATCAGCCACAACAGAACAATTATGACCTCTCCAGCAACAGGTACAATCCCGGGTGGAAGAATCATCCCAACCTTAGATGGTCGAGTCCTCCACAACAGCAGCAACAACAACAACCTTATTTTCAGAATGTTGCTGGCCCAAGCAGACCATACGTTGCTCCACCAATCCAGCAGTAACAACAACAACAGCAACCGCAATAGCCCCAAAAACAGCAAACAGTTGAGGCTCCTCCGCAACCTTCCCTTGAAGAACTTGTGAGGAAAATGACTATGCAAAACATGCAGTTTCAACAAGAGACCAGAGCCTCCATTCAGATCTTAACTAATCAGATGGGACAATTGGCTACATAGTTAAATCAACAACAGTCCCAGAATTTTGACAGATTACCTTCTCAATCTGTCCAGAATCCCAAAAATGTGAGTGTCATTACATTGAGGTCGGGAAAGCAGTGTCAAGGACCTCAACCAGCAACATCTTCCTCATCCGCAAATGAACCTGCCCAACTTCATTCTACTCCAAAAAAAGATGATGACAAAAATTTAAAGAGTAAGTTACCTAACAATTTCTATGCAGGTGAATCTTCCACTGGTAATTCTGATTTACAGAAGCAGCATATCCCTCTTCCATTCCCTCCAAGAGCAATTTCCAACAAAAAAAAGGAAGAGGCAGAGAAGGAGATCTTGGAAACATTTAGAAAAGTAGAGGTAAACATACCTCTATTGGATGCAATAAAGCAAATTCCAAGATATGCTAAATTCTTGAAGGAGCTGTGCACTAATAAGCGGAAGCTTAAAGGAAGTGAAAGAATTAGTATGGGCAAAAATGTCTTTGCATTGATTAGTAAATCTGTTCCCCAAATCCCTGAAAAATGTAAAGATCCAGGTACATTCAGCATACCTTGTATTATAGGGAACAATAAGTTTGACAATGTCATGCTAGATTTAGGAGCTTTTGTTAGTGTTATGCCTCTGTCTATTTTTAATTCTCTATCTCTTGGTCCTTTGCAGTCAACTGATGTGGTAATTCATTTAGCTAATAGAAGTGTTGCCTATCCTGTTGGTTTCATAGAGGATGTCTTAGTTAGAGTTGGTGAACTGATTTTCCCTGTTGATTTTTATATTTTGAATATGGAGGATGAATTTTCTAAAGGATCGGTTCTCATCATTCTAGGCAGACCTTTTATGAAAACTACTAGAACTAAGATAGATGTATATGCAGGCACACTATCTATGGAGTTTGGTGATATAACTGTTCATTTTAATATTCTTGATGCTATGAAACACCCATCTGAAGATCTTTCTGTATTTCGTGCTGCAATAATTGACCATGCTGTTGATGAATACATGACTGATCTTCATTCTAATCTGCATGCCTATCACTCTTCATGCATTGAATTTGAATTTGTACTTGATCATATGTTTGAATTTGATGCTGAGAGTGAATCTGAATTTGATATTGATTACATGTCTGGTGATGTTTTACCTCTTGAGATTGATTTTATAGAGTCAGATAGAACTAACCATGTTTCAGGAAGTACACATACCTCTGACTTTCTTTATGAGGCACGGGCTGAGAAACCATCTCTTTCTACCACTACCCAGCCGCCCACACCAGAATTGAAGCCTCTGCCATCAAATTTAAAATATGCTTACTTGGATGATAACAAAAGTTTTCCAGTAATCATATTTGCCTCCCTTGCTGATGAGCAAGAGGAGAAGCTGTTATATGTTCTTAAGAAGCATAAGAAGGCTATAGGCTGGACCCTGGCGGACATTCCTGGTATTAGCCCATCCACATGTATGCATCGAATAAATTTAGAAGATGGGGCTAAACCAGTAAGATAGCCACAGAGAAGACTCAACCCGGTGATTCTTGATGTAGTGAAGAAGGAGGTAACCAAGCTTTTGCAAGCTGGAATCATTTATCCTATCTCCGACAGCCAATGGGTGAGTCCCGTCCAGGTAATCCCGAAGAAAACCGGCCTCACCGTGATAAAAAATGAGAAGGAGGAGTTGATTCCTACTCGGGTGCAGAACAGTTGGAGAGTCTGCATCGACTATAAGAGGCTGAACCAGGTTACCAAAAAGGACCATTTTCCCCTGCCATTCATTGACCAGATGCTTGAACGCCTGGCAGGTAAATCTCACTACTATTTCCTTGATGGTTTTTCTAGTTATATGCAAATCAATATTGCTCTTGAGGATTAGGAAAATACCACATTCACCTGCCCCTTCGGCACTTTTGCCTATAGGAGGATGCCTTTCGGCCTGTGCAATGCCCCTGGTACCTTCCAGCGGTGCATGATCAGTATTTTTAGTGATTTTTTAGAAAATTGCATAGAGGTGTTTATGGATGATTTCACTGTATATGGATCCTCTTTTGATGTTTGTTTGGATAGTCTGGAAAAGGTTTTGAATAAATGCATTGAAACTAACCTTGTTCTAAATTTTGAAAAATGTCATTTTATGGTTGAGCAAGGTATAGTTTTAGGCCACATTATTTCCAATAAGGGCATTGAAGTAGATCTTGCAAAAATTTATGTTATTTCACAATTGCCTTACCCCTCTTGCGTGCGAGAGATGCGATCTTTTCTTGGTCATGCTGGATTCTACAGGTGCTTTATAAGAAATTTTAGCAAAGTAGCCCTTCCACTATCCAATTTGTTGCAAAAGGAGGTGGAGTTTGACTTTAATGATAAATTCAAAGAGGCTTTTGATTGCCTCAAAAGAGCACTGACTACCACCCCCATCATCCAGGCACCCGACTGGATAACCCCTTTTGAGCTTATGTGTGATGCATCAATATTGCATTGGGAGCTGTCCTTGCTCAGAAAATTGATAAATTGCCTAGGGTGATATATTGTGCTTCTAGGACTTTAATTATACTACTACTGAGAAAGAGCTACTAGCCATAGTTTTTGCTCTTGAAAAATTTCGTTCTTATTTGCTTGGTACTCGCATTATTGTTTATACTGACCATGCAGCTTTAAAGTACTTGTTGAAGAAGGCCAATTCAAAGCCTAGGTTGATCCGATGGATGCTCTGGCTCTAAGAGTTTGACTTGGAGATCCGTGATAGGAGCGGAGCACAAAATTTAGTTGCTGATCATTTGAGTCGGATCGAACATGTGTCTGATGAGGACTCACCCATTCGAGATGATTTCCCGGATGATTATTTATATATATTGTATAGTATTTTTGATTCTCTTTCTACTCCCTGGTTTGCTAACATTGTCAATTATTTAGTTGCTTTTGTTTTTCCTCCCTTAGCATCTAAGGCTCAAAAAGATAAAATTAAAAGTGATGCTAAGCATTTTATTTGGGATGACCCCTACTTGTGGAAATTGTGCAGTGATCAGGTCATTAGACGATGCATCCCAGATCATGAGACTGACTCAGTCCTGCAGTTCTGCCATTCTTCCGCACCGAGAGATCATCTGGGTGTTCAAAGGACAGCTCGCAAAGTGCTTGACTGTGGCTTTTATTGGCCCACCATCTTTAAAGATGCATGGAAGATTTGTAGCACTTGTGAGCAGTGTCAGAGAGCATGAAGTGCACTTATATGGGGACAACAAATGCCTCAGCAACCTATGCTATTCTATGAGGTGTTTGATGTCTGGGGCATAGATTTCATGGGCCATTTTCCTGTCTCTTTTGGTTATGTTTACATTCTCCTTGTAGTTGATTATGTTTCAAAATGGGTGGAAGCCAAGCCCACTAGAACTAATGATGCTAAGGTTGTTGCAGATTTTGTCAGATTTAATCTGTTTTGTAGGTTTGGAGTACCTAAAGCAATCGTTAGTGATCAAGGAACCCATTTTTGCAACAAATCAATGCATGCCTTGCTTAAAAAGTATGAGATTGTACACAGGGTATCCACACCATACCACCCCCAAACCAATGGACAGGCAAAAATTTCTAACAGGGAGATCAAGAGAATTTTAGAGAAGATTGTGCAGCCAAGCAGGAAAGATTGGAGTACCTGGCTTGATGATGCTCTTTGGGCACATCGGACTGCCTACAAAGCACCCATAGGAATGTCTCCTTATCGGGTTGTCTTTGGAAAGGCATGTCATCTTCCAGTGGAGATTGAGCACAAAGCATACTGGGCAGTGAAGACCTACAACTTCTCTATGGATCTAGCTGGTGAAGAAAGAAAGTTGCAACTGAGTGAGTTAGATGAGATTCGCCTAGAAGCGTATGAGAATGCCAAGTTCTACAAAGAAAAGACCAAGAAGTTCCATGATAGCATGATAATTAAGAAGGACTTCATGGTTGGGCAAAAAGTGTTATTATATAATTCTAGGCTTGGACTCATGAGTGGTAAGTTGAGGTCTAAGTGGATTGGTCCTTTTGTTGTTACTAATGTTTTTCCTTATGGTACAATTGAGATCAAAAGCGACTCCACAAACAAGAGCTTCAAGGTCAATGGACACCGACTTAAGCCATTTCTCACAAATCCTTCTTTAGTGGACATAGTGGTGGAAGAGACTTCTTTACTCCACCCTACTCTTCCCCCACCATGACTTAGGGAGTTCTTCTTTTCCTATCTCCTCCTTTACTTTTATTACATTTTTCCGATTCTATTTGATGGTTTAATTGCCTTTAATCTTTTAATTGTGCTACATTGAGGACAATGTGTTGTTTAAGTATGGGGGGGGGGGAGTGTTCTTTGGTTTTGGTTGTGCTAGTTTTGTTGGATTTGTTAATTTTGTTAGTTTTGTTGGGTTTCTAGTTTAATATTTTAGGTCAATTCTGTTTGCATGTACAACTTTGTGTGTTTTTCTTTGAATTATAGGATATGTTCAAGTAATGGGTAATTGTTTTGAAAATAAAGTCTCTTGACATTTTGTGATTTGAAATCCTTGTTTTTCCTCTACATGTCATGATAGTTTTGAAAGCTCAATTTGAAAGTGATAAGTTTACCTTTGTGAGAATTTGAGCCATCCATCATCATAATCATTTGGTGTGTTTTGCCCCATTGATTGCTTGCACAATAGCCTTGGCTTGATTCTTGTTGATGCTTCCTAATTCACATGCATATTTGGAAATGATTTAGGCAATTTTGTTCTTATAAGCCTCTAGCCAAATGGACTTACCTTGAATTAATTCCTTTGATAACCCCTTTGAGCCTATGTTCCCCTTTCTTTGTTTTGAAGCTCATTACAAGCCTTAAGTGAAAAACCATGATCTCACCTTAACCTTAAGGAATTTTGGAGCTTTGGAATTGTTTTGGGAATAAGTGTGGGGGGTTTTGTAGGATAACATGTTTTGTTGGCTATGCTTCATGATGTATTTTTGGGCCATACTGATGTACATTGTATATGGGTTAAATGTTGGACATACTGCTGAATGATATGCTAGTTCTCAAATGTTACTGTTAAAAAAAAAGCAATAAAGTTGAGTGAATAAGATCTTAAATGAAAAAAGAATGACAAGACTCTTGGCTCTACTCTTTGCGTTTAAAATTTTATCTTTAGGTTTTCTTATTTTTTTTCTTAATATGCACTTATTCCCCATTGCTCCTCTATTCCTTTGGGATTTAGCTACTTATTCCATATTTTTTCCTACCTTGTCCTTGGCCCCATTACAACCTTAAAAGACCTTTTGATCCTCATGTGCTTGTGTTTATGGGTTGATTGTCAATTTTAGAATCTTTCCAAGTTTATGTGGTGTTGGTTTTCATGGGTGCTTTGAGGGTAAATAGTAGCCTAGACACTTGAGAGATAGAGTGTATATCTTGTGAGGCTTTATCACTTTTCATTCTTGAGCTGATTAGCTATTTTGCCATGACTGGGTTGCTTGGATGATTTTCACGAATGTCTTGACTCTTTGAATCTCTTCATGTTAGATGTTACCTATTCCTTTCATTCCTTGATGTTCATTGAGAAATATGTAAATGTTTTTGTTTGTCTCTCTTTGATATCCTTGGATTTTGTTCTTTGTTTCATTTTGCCCAGGAGTGCAAAAGGCTAAGTATGGGGGGTTTTGATGTGCCATTATTTTCTCCTATTTCTTAACCCTTTTTGCACCATTTTAATTACTGATTAGTCTTAATTGTCAAATTAATTAGGCAGTTTTATTATTTGGGCTCATTAAGCTAATTTGATGTTTTTAATCTAATTTCAGGAATTAATGAAGCTTTGGGCTTGAATCCAGAATTGGACTTGGACTTGAAGAGGGCAGACTATTTTATTCTACCAAATTTTATCTTATCTAGACTTTATCTTATCTAGTTATTATTTAGATTTGATCTCATCTAGAAATTATTTCATCTAGATCTTATCTTATCTTATCTAGATTTTATTTTATTTATGGGCCTGGATTTAAAATAGATTTGTAAGCTTTGGGGCTGAAAACTATATAACAGCACCAAGGTTCTAGCTTCTCTCTCTCTTCTCCTCTCTCTCTTTTCCGTTTTAGTCACTTTTCATTTTAGCAATAAAATTTCGTTCTTCATTCTATAATTTCGTTCTCTATTGATTAATGGAAGACTAAATCTCCAGCGTTGTTTTCTCTTGAGGATCAAGCACAGTTCTCTTTGAGGTTCTATTATTACTATTAAATTCTGATCAGTTTTTCCTCTTCACTAATTACTCTGTAATTGTTGCTATTAATTCATGCATGCTTAGTGCTTGATTAATTGTCTACTGCGCTTAATTTACGTTCATGCTTAATGATCATTTATGATTAATTGGTGTATGTGTTGCTTAATCACATAATGAATGCCTTATGTTAAATTTCGCTTAGTAATTTAATTTAGGGTTGGATTAAGTGGTTGAACTGATAAAGGATAAACTCTCGTGACCTAGGATAAGAGACTTGCTTGTGAATCAAGGGGAAGCAACGTGTTTTAATTCTGATATTTTCTAATTCACATCTATTCGCTGTTTAATTTACAAAAGCAAACAACCCCCCCCCCCCCCAAATTCGTTACTATTTTCCTACTATCTGTTATGAACATTTGGTTTATCATTGCTCGTTGGGAAACGACCTAGGATCACTTCCTAGTTACTGCATTTTAATGTTTATTTGATTCGGGTATGGCCTCGATCACCTAGGTTAGTGGATCATTACTAAATTTAAGTGGATTGTAATTGCCTTTAATGAAGCATATGTAAAATTTGATGGTAAAACTTCTTTATAAGCTGAACCATTTTATCAATAAACACAAGTTGAGTTTTATTCAGAAAAATTAGAGCTTATCTCTTTTATCTTAGTGAGAGTGATTCTCTTAAGTTCTTGAGTGATTCAAGAACACCCTGGCTATATCAAAGGCCTTTCACATCCTTTGTGAGTTGCCCTCACTGGAAAGAGTGACTCTTTCCTTCCACCATTTCATCTTCAACCTTGTTCTTTCAAACCACAATTCTAGAAAATCCAATTCTGCCCAGAATTATCTCGTGACCATAACTCTCGTTTTACTTGTTCAAATTAAGTGATTCTTGAGCCTAAATTGAAATTCAAAACGAGACCTTTCACCTCATTTGGAGCCCTGTAGCTTGAGTGATAACCATTTCTATATTTCTATTCAGCCACCACTTAACCTACATTTTTAACATCCCATTCATCCGTTTTATGCCAAGATTCACCTTATTAAGTCCCAGGAAATTAGCCATTGCCCAACTCTTGAATCTTGCCAATTTCCTATCCTTTTCTTAATCAATTTTCTGAATTTTCCAACAAGGTTTAATCCTAGACGATCCTAAGTCAACCCTTGTGCAATGAGGGTTCATATCACCTTTTACCAGCTATCGTTAATTGTCTTTCGTTAAATGATAGCGTGCCTTGTCACGAACACCTCATTACCACATCATCACCTTTAATGATGTAACAATGACGTATCAATGACAAGGCGTAATGACATTACACTCTATTTGTCACGTCATCATTTAACAGAAGACGACTAACAACATATAGTAAAATGAAAATAATTTTATTTTCAAGTAGTTATTTGACAAAAAAATGAATTTTTAGGTAATAATCATGAAACGATTTACTTTCCATGTATTAAAAACTTAATTAAGTCAGTTTGGAAAACAATTTTTTAGTTAACAAATGATAAGGACGAGTTTTATCAAAATAAATAATTTAATTTCAGATAAAATGATAAATTTATTATTTTATTGAAAGAAAATAAAAATGATAATCATAAATTTAAGTTATGTTTAAAAACAAATCTTACAAGTCAATAAGAAAAAATTATTTCTCAAACACTTTTATTTGATCAAATATTTATAAACTTGTAAAAATAACTAAAAATTAATTAAAATAACTTGATGAACATATATGTAATTTACTTTATCCTATTTATTTGTTTAAGATAATTTCTCATTTAAAATAAGAATATACATTAAATTAATAAGATTTTTTATTGGTAGAAATAAAAAAAATACTTTTTGAAATTTATAATAACTCGCCTATTAACTTATCATGTTTAATCAACTGAACTAGATTAATAAGATAGTATTAAAGGTAAAATTAAATAGTCAAGATACGTATATTTAACATATGAACAAAGTCAAAAGAGAATCCAGAGAATAGTAAAGAAAAGAGTGAAGGAAGACATAACATGATACATGTGTTCATTGATCATAAATCGCAAATCACCAATTATATATTGTTTAAATAAGTTTTTTATACTTAGAAAATAGACGATTTTTAGATTACTACCTAAAATTTCATTTTTTTAACCAAGTACCTGAAAAAAATTTCAATTTTATTTTACTACCTATCATTAGTAGTCTTCCATTAAGCGATGATGTGACAAATGAAGTGTCACGTCATCATGTCTTGTCACATACATGTCATTGCCATGTCATTGAAGGTGATGATGAGACAATGAGATGTTTGTGACAAGGCATGATGACATGACACTTTGTCTGTCACGTCATGACTTAACGAAAGACGACTAACGACAGGTAATAAAATGGAACTGATTTTTTTTTTCAGATACTTGAGTGAAAAAAAAATGTTAGGTAATAATATGAAAACAAGCTATATTTCAGGTATGAAAAATTTAATAAAGGCATTCAAAAATGATCTTTGAACATCCATTAACCTACTTGACATGTTTAGTAAAAGAGAAAAAGTATATAATAGATGGGTTTGATAATTTTTTGGTGTACAATGGTGAAACTAAAAATCGAACCTAATTAAGTCCTCATTCATGTATTCCTACCGCAATCACCAGACCCGACATATATAGAAAAAATGATGAATATTTAGGGTGTTTGGAGATAGAATCCTTATTTTTAGACACCAAAAAAATAAAAACAATCTTTATGTCTCTTTTATCTATATTCATTCTTATCATATGATTCACTTTTCATATAAATCATTTATCTCTTTTTTCTTCTTAATTATTTCTATGGATCATAGACACCACACATATATTTATCCTTAGAGAAAATCACTACTCATCTAAATTACCCAACCAACAAAAGACCATAAGAACACTATTCAAACTTAACCCTCCCCAACTTGTATATAAAACAACATTAACACCAAATTCACTAGCAATGTTTCACCCACCCAACCAAAACCAACAAAAAAATGGAGAAAGACAATAGTGTTGTATCCAGCACCAGGCATAGGCCGCATTGTATCCATCACTACTAGAAAAAACGCTTTTAACATCGATTATTTTGGATATTCAACATCGATTTTGAATCGATATTGAAACTACTGACGTTAAAAGTATCAACGTTAACATCAGTTATAAAAAACCGATGTTAAAATACACTATAGAACATCAATTTTTACAAAAAGCGATGTATAGTAAGAAATATATAAAAAAATGCAAAAAACAATGTCGATTTTAACCAAAACCAATGTTGTTTTGCTACTATACAACATCGGTTTTGACCAAAATTGATATTGTATGATGCATTACAACATCGATGTCAAAAGTGATGTTGTTTTTGTATTTTTTTTAATATGTTTGTTTCGTTAATTAACTCAAACCTACAAATTAAAAACAACACCAATTCAGGCAGTATTCAGGAAGTACAAATGTATACATATTTAAACATTTTGAACTTTACATAATTTTAAATTTATATCAAACCATGCTAATATATATATATATATAATAAATGAAATCTGTTAAGTTTATACTATTATTGAATAAAATGTTAGTATAAAGCCCAAAAAAAGAAAAAATAGAAAGTTATAATAATATGCCTTTAAATATGTGTTCCTTCAAGAAAAAGGTGTGTGCTTATAATGGTGGGTAAGTCAACATGTCATATTGTCACTCATTTTGGTAGCAACAAAATTGGAAATCAACTAAATAATTATCTTTTTGGTGAAAATAATATAGTATAAATATGTTCCTTGGCCCCGTTTGAACGTAAGACTGAGAATCTAGCTAGCAAGGTAGTAGAAAGTAGGAGTGTCAAACCGGGTCAAGCCCGGCGGGCTGGCCCATCCCGTTCTCCAAAAAAGTTGGGCTAGGCTGGGCTAGAATTTGACACCCATAAATCGTTTAGGCCCGCCCCGTTTAGCCTGCAAGCTCGGCGGGCCAGCCCGCGGGCGGGACAATTATTGGATAATTATTTTGTATTGTGGACTTTTAGTTTATCTTTATGATTTATAAATTAGAATAATTTAGTTTAAGTTTGTATATATAAATATTTTTTTAATCTGTGTAAAAACCTTAAATACTGGAAGTTTTGAAATAGAGGGATTAGAGGCACACAAGGTGATAAGGTCATCTAGATTCTAGATATTGAAGTTTGTGATAGATTTTATTCTTTTATTGCTTACTACTAGTATATTATTATTTTTAGTTATAAAAAAATATAAAGAGACAAGATTTAGATTCAAAATTGATGTTACCAACAACGATAAAGGACAATGCTAAATTGATGTTAACAACAATGATAAAGGACAAACAAAATCTGGAAAAAAAATAAATATATAAATTGGCGGGCTGACGGGTGGCCCGCGGGCCAAGTGGGCTAGCTTGAAAAGGGTCGGGCTAGGAAAGGTAGCCCGTTTTGCTTAGCGGGGCGGGTTGGGCTGGCCAGTTTATGGTGGGCCAAAACGGGCCGGACCGGTCCATATTGACAACCCTAGTAGAAAGTCAAAGAGTGTGAATTCCATTAAGAATATCAGAATAAGAGAGATAGAGATGAGCATCTACAATTAACGGACTCTAAATCATTTTTCACAACAAAAATGTAAATATGAATCAAAATTAACAGAATCTAAATCAAATCTCAGTCAAGAAGAATTATTCCCTACTTTGTTGAGGTCAGACCTATGTATCTGACAATGTAACTACCATCTAAAAGGAACTGCAATTTATAGTGTAATTGACTCCCACATTAGAGTAAGATAATCTAAATAAGAGTAATATAAAGTAAAAGTATAAGAAAAATTAGGAAATATTGAGGTCAAATGTGTGAATGTATGAATACATGATTTTGATGATGTCAAAGAATAATAAAACAAGGTTGCTTTCAAGATCACTTCAACAAGCATTCAAAGGTTAAACATTGCTTCAAGATTAAGACAAGGTTGCTTCAAGATTCATTCAAGATCATCTTTTGCCTCAAAACACATTGTTTCCAACATGTCAAGGCTCTGGTAATCGATTATCAAGCAGTGTAATTGATTATCAGAAGATAAGTTTGCAAATCAGCTTCTTAAAAGGGTTTGAAATTTGAATTTTGAATATGTAATCGATTACCATTGATATGTAATCGATTACCGGCAACGGAACTCTTGAAATTCAATTTGAAAAGTCATGACCCTTCAAAATATAACTGTGTAATCGATTACCAGAAACCTGTAATCGATTACCAGTGAAGAATTTCAGAAAAAGCTTTTTGAAAAGACACATCTCTTCAAACCATTTTGAAAAGGCACGAAGGACCTATATATATATGTGTGTCTAACTTCAAAAAGTAAGAGAGAGATATTCTAAGAGAACTTCATTGTCAAATGCTCTCTCAACAACTCTTGGGCAAACACTTGCAAATCTATTGAGAGTTCATCCAGGAACATCAAATTGTATTATCCATTCTAAAGGAGAGAAATCTTTTTGTTCATCTCAGAAAGTAAGTTGTAATGAAGAGACTGGTTGTCTCTTGAATTGTGAGTTTCCTGAACATAAGGGAAAGGGATTCCTTGGGTGTTCAGAAGTTGTAAAAAGGTTTTTTTTTACAAAGTTAGTGAAAATCTCAAGTGGGTTGCTTGAGGATTGGACATAGGCACGGGAAGTGGCCAAACTAGTATAAATCAAGTTTGTATTTTTCTCTTCCCTTATCTCAGTTATTTTACTGCAGTTTACTTTGTTTTGCACATTTAAAAGGACATTGTTAAATTGATTGCTTATTCTTCTTCTTCTTCTTCTGCATTCTGAAGCCAATCATTTAAATAGGGGTTAAAGTTTGTTAGTGGAAAAAATTAGAAACTTAATTCACCCCCCGTCTTAAGTTATTGAGGCCACTTGTCCAACAAAATGTAACAATGAAAATGTAAAACATACAACCAAGAATATCTTGCTTCAATTTAAGTGCAGAAAAAGATGTCCTCCATCTTTTAATTGATTTGCATATATCATCCTTTAACGGTTTTGTAATATCCTGCAAGTGGCAATTAATATATTAAATAGTTCAAAGAAGCATAAAGTAGACGTATCAGATTGAGTAGACCTAAAAAAAACAATGACTACATAATTTTAGAATATTATGGAGCGAACAATTGGTGAAACTCCCCGGCATGAAAATACTGCTCAATTTATACTCAAATTCAAGCTATTGCGGAATGAATCTTATTAATAGTTGAGGCAGAGCAATAACTAATCATACAAATCTAGGTTGATCATTAAAAAAAATACACCCAACTCCCTTAATCAGGGCATAGAGCAGACCTTGCAAAGATGGAAAATCCAATTTCACGGTAGTATGTCCATTTTGTGTATTAGTGAAATAACATACTAGAGAAGACTCAAGATTAACTTATCTGTGAGGAACATTTGTACAACCTATTTACTCAAGGCTACAAGTTGATTAATACAAACCAAGAATCAAAATGAGGCTCAGTTTGTCTTTCAGGAACTCAAACACTTGGATGAAATTCAGAAATTAAAAAAAAATCCAGAATTAGATATATGAGTATCACTGCCAAAAAGTGTAGAAAAAGCAGTACAAGATTAACTATTGTAATCTCTCAAAATACACTTTGCTTATGACAAAGAAACAAGGCAGCATCACCAATTATAATTTCATGGCCAAATTGGATAAATCACACTCCCCCTACCCTCTTGATAGAGATGTTTAAATCACATCTTCCTCCCCTTTATTTCAAAAGAATATAGCCCCTCCCCCAAGAGACTTACATGTTATATTTTAGTTCATTTTAAACATCTATAGACCCTAAACTAAATAAATAAGATATTTTACAAAAGCTACATAAAATCTGGCCTCAATCTGCTGGAGCTTGGCTTCAAAATGTTTTTCCCCATCCTCATCCTGTGACAAAACAAGTTCAATTTAGCAAGACATAGATATGTATTAAAGTGACATTTTGGTAAGCAGTTTAATTAAGTGCTTATTGAATAACTACTTATCATATAAGGACTTATAAGTTGTTTTTATAATCAAAGAGGAAATAAGGTGAAATTGTTTTCATAAGCTATCTTAGAGAGTTTTAATTGAAATAAACTGAAAACAACTTCAGAACGTATCATAAGCTATTTTTATACGCTTATGAACACATCACAGATTAAAAAACGTAACTCTTACCACATAGTTTGTCAATGTTTCATAGCCAAAGAGCCAATCTTTCTGTGAATACTTGGGATCAATTGCAAGAAGGGTGGTTAAATTTTCTAAAGTTATAATATCCTCAGGTTTTACCAAGTTGGAAAGATCACAGACAGCTAAGCTAAAATACGCAAATAGGTCATTTAAGTCAGCTAAGAAATATGTATTATATTAAAAAGTCATGATTGTTCAATAAATAACATTCACACCTTCCAATTTGCTTTCGGTTGATGGCATTAAGCTGACTGCAGATATTGTTATACTCGGAAACATGAACCTAACATAAAACACAAAGATTTAAGGGGAAAATAGAAAATTCAATTTACATTATGCAAAATGGGGATTCTGTATTTTCCTTTGTTCATCAACAAAGAACAATGTCATTCATTTTCATGATGGGCATTAGCAACAACTCTATTGAATTTATGCAAGTTTAGAATAGGCTCTGCTACCATGAAAGTAACTATTATTTAATCTTTGTCATTATAAGCTACATGGTCAGAGTGATAAAGCCATAAGAAAAGAAAACCTATTAAAGCTTCACCTATACTTGTTCATTTTCAACAAAATTAAAGTATTATCAATCTGTTACCTTCGGGTACCAATCAAGAAGAAAAGAAAAATCGAAATGCCCATAAAAAAGCAAGAACTTAGCATTCCTCTATTGTAAGCAAGACCATTAAATCACCACAGCATATACATCTCAGTAAAGAAATAGCTTATGCATTTGGCACTCACAAAAGCTAATCAAATTATGTCTAAGAAACATGAATAACCTTGAGATCATCCTCATTCTTTGCCACCTGACCGTGAATTCCATCGATGATCTCCTTCAATGGCAACATAGTCGGGTACCTAGTTTCATCCTAAATAAACTTGCATCCACCATAAAAGCACACTAAATCCTCATCACACAGCACAACAACAAGATCACCAGATAGAAACATATCATATATTCGATAGTGATCGAATAGACCGCATTAAGTAAGAATCAACGGGGACTCCATCCACCATCAAACCACTGATCACCATGCCAGACACTCTCTAGCTCCTCAATCTGCCGCCTGATCATGTGCGACACTCCCTCCACGAAACAGATCAAGCATAATGAAATTGCAGCCACATTTATCCATAATTTTCCACAATATCAAGGATCGCAACGAAACCGCAAATCTAAATAGTCGAATGTTTTGGTGTGATTGGGAATTTGACGTACCTTGACGATATTGTTGTTGAGGGAAAGGAGGGAGTCTAGGGTTCTGACGCGGAGATTAGAGGGAAAATGAGAGGAAAAGTAAGAGGCGCATTGGTTGTTGCTTATAAAAAAATATGATGTGTAGATTGAGAGAGAGAATACTTACTCTGTAGAGAAGAGTGTCGAAGGAGTGTTTGGAGATTTGTTCCTGCAATTTGTTCCAGAGAGTGGATGCGGAATTTTGAATAGGGAGAGACACTACCCTATACCTCGTCACCATAACACTTGTGACTCCGAATGATCGATCACGAGGTGAACGTTGTGTAGACCTCGTCCATTTTGTGATTTATGAGGTACGAGAGATGGAAATGGAATTAGTAGGCATTCAGTGGACTCTGACCCGTGGGAACCGAATTGAACCCGCCTCGACTTTGACAGATAAAAACCGGATTGTCCGGATTCGGGGTCGGATTCGGGTTTTCCCCGATAACACAAAACAGGGGTGGGGGCGGGTATGAGATTACTGATATCCGCCACGACCCCGACCCGCCTGAAATTATAGAGGAAGAAAACTAGAAAAGGTGCCGATTTGGAAAACCTAATTTGTGTCGATGCAGCTCCTAAGTCCTCTCCTCACTCTATCTACCTCTTTCTGTCTCTCACAAATTCACTAATTTGTGCTGCTCTAACTCCTCAGTCCTCACTCTACCACTCCTGTACTTCAATCTCTTCTCCGATCTCGATTCCGCCATAGATGAGGACACTAAGGTTTCTCTCTCTCTCTCTCTCTCTCTCTCTCTCTCTTAACCATCCATGGCATTGCTCTGGATAATTTTATCTCTTTTTAACTTGGTTCCTTTGAACAATTTACTCTGCCCACTTGCTTTTCTTTTTCAAATCCATGATGGTAGCTTTGTTCAACAACAATATAAAGGAAGGTGGAAGGAAGGCAAAAGGGTATCCTGAATCTATCATCCTTTTTGGCACATGCTCGAGGCAAGTTTGACATGCACAGGAGTCTCTCCTAGTGAATTCTTTCCTTGTTTTTGAATCTATTGTTCAAGTTCTAGTTAACTACTCATCATGGAACTTTCTTTGTTTATAAGTATCACCCCTCTGTAGGGATTGTTAATAAATAACAACAGAAATTTTATCCCAGCTCTACCACTATCCTTATGCTTGATGAACTTGTATATTCCCTTTCCATGTCTCATCTAAAAATTCCTATTTGGCTCAAACTATACGACTGCTATGTGTGGGATAAGGTTTTCGATTGTCTTTGGGTAATATTAACTTGTATAAAGAAGGGAAAATTGCAATCGTTAGTCTGAGTGTTGTAGCTTGATAAATGTATGAGACTATTCTAAGCCATTCTATTCATTTTATATTGGATATTGTTGGCTGCAGTAATTTTTTATAAAAGCAAATTCGATCTAATTATAGATGATACCTTGGGTGACAACAAGTCCAAAACAAACTAGTCGCTCCTTCAACTAATTAATTGGTAAAATCTTGCCTGATGTTCATAAGCTTGAAACTTGAGAAATTTCCATGTTAATGACCTCTTTCTGTTAGTGTTCTCTATCATGGACAAACTCTTATATAGAGTCTAGTCATTAATAGAAATTAATAGAGACTGGTGATAATTGAACAATGAAAACTTGATCTTTAATAGTGTGGTTCAATCGTTTAAGTAGATTAAAGAATAAAAAATGTAAAAATGTTGGAGAAAGTAGATATATTAAAGTGTAGCATATATTAATATCTCACGAGGATGCTAGATTTAAAAGGAGAGTTGCGTAATTCAAGCAATTTACGAAAAAGGTTATTAATGACTATTTTTAGGTGGAAGGGAGTGTAATTTACCTTTTTAATGACTTTTTTTTTCATATTAGAAATGTAAGAAAGGTTAATTAATTTACTTTTAGCATTGTGGTGTTGTATTTTTTAGGCTCTTCCAACATTAAAGTAAAGTGAAGGATGACGCGACTGGAATAGTACATACAGTGGTTGCACACAATATTTCTTCAGCTTCTACCTTATTTATTGGAAGAATATTGACTTTCTTTTTGTTGCTATCTGCCATGCTAAACAATTAAATTAACTTGGTCTTGATATAATAGGGATGAAATTCATTCAATTTTATTGTACCATAATTCTTGTGCAGTGTGATTAAGATGGTATAGTCAATCATTACTAGTGTAGATAGAATTGAAAAAGGGGCAAATATTTCTATGTTTTTTTTTCCAGTATTTTTTGTATTATTTTTAAATTGATTACCAATGAATGTATTG
Source organism: Glycine soja (assembly GCF_004193775.1). NCBI lineage: Eukaryota > Viridiplantae > Streptophyta > Magnoliopsida > Fabales > Fabaceae > Glycine > Glycine soja. The sequence goes on from NC_041005.1 coordinate 12,307,923, forward strand.
CCTTGATTTTTTAAATAATTAGTTTACTGCATATAGTTTACTGCCATGTTGATTTTTCAAACAGAGGAGCTTAATTCAAATTTTTTTTTCATTCTAATGTATAATTAAAAAATCTACTTGTTTATCATTCTACTTTCAACATTTATCATACTACTTGTTTTGGAAAAACTTTTTATGATATTAGTGTTTTTTTTTTCTTTCCAGGAAAGTAATGGAAGATATTAGTTTTTCACCAGAAGGAATTTACCCTATTCCTTCACCAATTAATGAGTCTCCTTCACCTTCACCAATTGATCAAACTCCTTCACCTATTCAAGTTGATCTTGCACCTTCTCCTTCACCTATTAATGTTGATCATACTCCTTCACCTCATGAAGATGAAGTTAATAATGTGGAGGCGCAAGGAGGAATATGTAGGCTGAAAAGTAAGATTTGGTAGCATTTTAAAAAAAATTAAAGTCAATAGTTTGGACAAGGTTGGATGCAAGTATTGTAAGAAACTTCTTGGTGGAAAATCCAAAAATGGAACCAAGCATTTGTGGTAGCATAATGAGATTTGTGTTCAGTACAAGATTTTTATGAGAGGCATGAAGGGCCAAACATTTCTTACACCTAAGGTCGTGCAAGGAAAGCAAGAGTTGGGTGCGGGAACTTATGATGCAATGTGCAAGGGAAGAGCTAGCAAATGCAATTATTAAGCATGAGTATCCACTATCAATTGTGGATCACCTTGGTTTTAGGAGATACTCTGCTGTCCTCCAACCTGTGTTTCAGGTTCGCTAGCAAAACCCCTCCAACCTTGGCTTTAGGATATGTAACTATTTTTATTTCTTTCATGAACTTTTCATATGTTATATGTAACTACTACCATTTTTTTGGAAAAAAACTGTTATCACTATTTTCTTTAACTATTTTTAATAAAGATAAAGACATGAAGTGTCTCTTTTTCAGCTGGTATATTATAAAATAAAATATAGTGATATTTTCAGGTTCCTATAGAAAAACAATTAAGAAGGAGATAATGAAAATCTATGAGAATGAACGAGCAACAACTTTGAAGTTGTTGGATAGTCTTGATGGAAGAGTGGCCATTACATCAGACATGTGGACTTCAAGTCAGAAGAAGGGGTATATGGCTATTACAACTCATTACGTTGATGGTTATTGGAACTTACAAAGTTAGATTTTGAGGTAATAAAACGATTTGAAGTTTTTATATTATTAGACCTTTTATTTTATAAAATGATTGAGTAAGATTATATTATATCTCTTTTTGTGGTTGTTTTTATATTATATCACTATTTTTATGTTATGTTCATTTATGTTCCTACTCCTCATACAAGTGATAGACTTTGTAATGTATTGACTGACTGTTTGATGGATTGGAATATTGACACAAAACTGTCCACTATCACCCTAGATAATTGTACCACAATGATGCTATGATTGATAAAATTAAGGATAAATTGCACTTGGGTAATTTGCTTAGGGATGGGTCTTTACTTCAAATGCGTTGTTATGCTCACATCCTTAATTTGATAGTAAAAGATGGGCTGGAAGTGGTGAAAAAAGGTGTAGAAAATATTCAAGATAGTGTGGCATATTGGACAGCAACACCTAAGAGGAAGGAAAAATTTGAGGAAACGGCTAAACAGTTGAGAATCCCTTACACTTAGAATTTGGTATTAGACTGTCCAACTAGATGGAACTCAACTTACAAAATGCTTGAAATTGCCATAGGATATGAGGATGTATTTTGTCAATTAAAGAAACGAGAGTCTCAATATACTTGTTTGCTAAGTACTTTATAGTGGCAATTTGCAAAGGATGTTTATGGGAGATTGAAGTTGTTCAATACTATCACTGAATTATTTTCTTCTACTAAACATCCAACTGCTAATTTGTATTTTCCAAATATATGTGAGATTAAGTTGGTAATCAAACAATGGATTACCTCTCCTAATCCAATAATTCAACAAATGGCAAAAAATATGATGATCAAATTTGATAAATATTGGGGTGTGATTCATAATATGATGGGAGTTGTCACTGTTTTAGATTCTAGGTACAAGATGGAGTTGCTTGAGTATTATTATGAAAAGTTGTATGAACATGACTCTTTTTCTCAAGTGAGGTGCATTCAACAATTGTGTTATGACTTAGTTTCTGATTACCAAATGAAAATGAACAAAAACTCTTTTGGTAGTAATGTTAGTGATGTTATTGGTTGTGAAGTTGTTGGTGATGCATTATCTGAGTATGATAGATTTATTATAAGGAAAAAAGGCTAGAAGTTCTTATGTTAAATTTAGAGTTATACCACTATTTAGAAGAAGAGGTTTTACCAAGAGCTGTTGACTTTGATATTTTGATGTGGTGGAAGTTTAATGGTGTCAAGTATCCAACATTTCAAGCAATTGCTAAGGATATATTAGCTATTCTGGTATCTACCGTAGCTTCAGAATCTGCATTTAGCACTGGTGGTCAAATATTAAGCCCACATCGTAGTCGACTTCAATGGACTACTTTAGAGGCTTTAATGTGTGCTAGAAGTTGGTTGTGGAGTGCTGAAAATAGTGGTAAAGTTTTATTCATATAGGTTGTTAAATTGATATTTGTGTTTATTCAAGAACTAATACTTGTAATGTATTTTTATAGGTTTTATGAGCTATAAAGTTGTTGCTGAATGTGCTAATGTAATGAATTAATTGGTTTCATATGATGAAGGTAAATAATGTTCTAAATTTCATTTTTTTGTTATTATATAAATAAGCTTTTGTTCTAATTTTTATTTCTTTTATGTAGGTGGAATGACGGGTGCTGGTGTCACTAATTTGGAGGAATGATTAACATTTATTTGCTAAACAATTTAAGTTGTTTCTTTTTTTATTATGTAATTTGAAAGAATGAAATATGTTTAAGTTGCTGAACAAAATCATATGCTAAACAGAATGAAACATGTTGAAGGACAACCAACATAGTATATTAGTATCTCTGTTTTTGTTAAACAGAATCATATGCTACCTATTGTTGGGACAACATATATTTAGATGGTACTATATTTTGGGGGAAAATAAATATGCATGTCCTTAATTCCTCATGCAATACCCAAATTTTATGATTTTAATTGAATTGATTGATTTCTTTTAGTAATTTTTTAAATTATGATAATGATCCCATATTTTGAATTTGGCTTTGTTATTGTTTTTTTTGCTACGTAACTGCATTTTTTTCAATAAGTTACAATACCCGTCCGGGGATGGGTACATATTTTTAATCCCGACGGGGATCGGGGGCGGGGTCGGGGATCAATTACAAAGTTGGGGGCGGGGTGGGAAATGCAATACCCGTCCCTGTTTCACCCCGTTGCCATGCCTAGGAATTAGGGCTATTAATTTAACAAACATTACAAGATTGGTTTTTATGTAACATCGATTTTTGTATAAAAAAGATATTGAAAGATATTGGCATATACATACAATATCGGTTTTTAACAATTGATAAAATAACATCAGTTTTTAAAAACCAATGTTAATATCATCACATTAACATCAATGTCACTGGCCTTTTCGTTAACATTGGTTTGGTTAAAAATTGATGTGAAAAACATTCTTTCTAGTAGTGCATGGTGATAGGACTCAATCTGATATCCAGAAGTAATAAAACAGTAAAATAACAATTTTAAGATGAAAATGGGAGACATTATTGATGTAAATCAAGTTAGAGTTCAAATGGGATCTAACTTGTGAATTACAATGGATGAACAATGGAAATGAAAAATGCAGAAAACAGGCTAAGCATTTCGAGCTGCTTAGAAAACTCCCATGCAGTTTCTAACTGAATCCATACATGCCCCACTACTGATTATTCCCTCAGCATATAACGTTACAGCCCTCCTTTCTCTCTCTGCCACCTGTCCCATCACACATTCCCCACTAAGTTAGTTACTCCTCTAGTGGGATGATCCCCTACACTTCCCTTACCATGTTTCCTCGTGTATACTATATGTTGCTTATCAATTCCCCCGCCTTCAAAACTCTTCTTGCCCTCAAGAAGAAATCCAGGAAATTCTGATCTGAGCTTTTCCACTGGCTCCCATGAATTTTCAAAGTCTGGAAGGTCTTTCCATTTCACCAAGACTTCCACTACTACCTGTTCATTCTTCCTTGTGTCTAAAGCTTCCTCTGGCTCAGGCTCTAATTGCCAGTTTTCATTCATGCAAGCTGGTAAGGGCTGAGGCTCAACATTAGGTGCTAGAGCTTTCTTCAACAATGAAGCATGAAACACTGGATGGACTCTACTGTCAGCTGGCAACTTCAATTTATATGCTACTTCACCTATCTTTTGCTCTACTTCATAAGGGCCATAGTATCTTGGGCTCAATTTTTGATTGAACCTGTTTGCTAGTTTCTTCAACTTGTAAGGTTGAATTTTCAGATATACCATGTCACCAATCTGATAAACAACCTCCCTTCTGTGCTTATTAGCTTGAGTTCTCATAACATCTTGTGCCCTCAATAGTTGTTCCTGCATTTCCTTTAACATCGCATTCCTCTCAGCTGTGAGTTTGTTAACCTCTTCCACTGCAGATAGACTGACATCACCCTTGACTAGCATAGGTGGCTCTCTCCCGTATAGTGCCTCAAATGGAGTAGTTTTGAGTGAAGCATGGTAGTTGGTATTGTACCAATATTCTGCCCAGGCTAACCACTTAGGCCACTGCTTTGGTTGCCTTCCAGTTAAACACCTCAAGTAAGTTTCCACGCACCTATTCACCACCTCCGTTTGTCCATCAGACTGAGGGTGATATGCACTACTATACTTCAATTTAGTGCCTGCCTGCTTAAACAATTCTGACCAGAAATTACTAAGAAAGACCTTGTCCCTGTCAGAAACTATGGAAGTAGGAAATCCATGTAATCTGACTATTTCTTTAATGAATAAACTAGCTATATCCTTAGCTGTGTAAGGGTGACTAACAGGTAAAAAATGAGCATATTTAGTTAACCTGTCCACCACCACCATAATGGTATCAGTACCTTGCACCTTAGGTAGCCCACCTATGAAATCCATTGAGATGTCAGCCCATATTTGTTTAGGGATTGGCAGGGGTTGGAGTAACCCTCTAGGTTTCAATGTCTGGTACTTATTCTGCTGACACACCTCACAGGCCTGTACATACTCCTTGATCTGCTTTCTCATGCCTTCCCAATAGACTAATCCAGAAATTTTTTTATAAGTTCTGAGGTACCCAGAATGACCTCCCACAGCAGTAGCATGGAATTCATGTAACAACCAAGCAATTTTGGGTGAATTCTTGGGAATCACTACTCTTCCTTCATGATACAACCTCCCTCCCTTCAACTGGTACCCTGGGTGACTGAGAGGATCACCAACTAAGGCTTGCACCAGAACCTTCAGCTTCTCATCATTCTGCACTTCATCTTCCAGACCCTCCCATACTTCACATTGCACAGTGGTGATAGTGGCATAAGTCATTTGTCTTGACAATGCATCAGCTGCATTTTTCTCCTTTCCGGGTTTGTACTTAACTTCAAAATCATACCCTATTAATTTAGCAATCCACTTTTGTTGATCTTCCCCCATGACTCTTTGCTCAGTGAGAAATTTCAAGCTTTTCTGGTCTGTATGCACTTGAAAATGTCTCCCTAACAAATATGGCCTCCATTTCTGAATGGCTATGACAATTGCCATTAATTCTCTCTCATAAACAGATTTACCTTGAGCCCTGTCAGATAAGGTTTGGCTCATGTATGCCACTGGTCTTCCTTCTTGCATAAGTACTGCACCTATACCCTTCCCTGAAGCATCAGTTTCTATCACAAACTCCTTGTCAAAATCTGGCATAGCTAGCACAGGAACAGTAGTCATTGCTTGTTTCAATTGGTCAAATGCTTGTTGAGCTTCATCATTCCACAAGAAACTATCCTTCTTCAGTAACTGGGTGAGTGGCCACGCTATTTTACTGTAATTCTTTACAAATTTCCTGTAGTACCCAGTCAATCCTAAGAATCCTCTCAAGCCCTTGAGTTCCTTAGGGTGTGGCCATTTGAGCATGTCTTCTATCTTCTTGGGGTCAGCTGACACCCCCTTATCAGATATCAGATGGCCAAGATATTCCACTTCCTTCTGGGCAAAGGAACACTTCTTCTTGTTAGCATATAACAGATTCCTTCTCAACACTTGCAGTATTTCCCTCAAATGCAACTTGTGTTCTTCTTCACTCTTGCTGTAAATAAGGATGTCATCAAAAAATACCAACACAAACCTCCTCAGATATGGTCTCAACACTTCATTCATTAGAGCCTGGAATGTTGAAGGAGCATTAGTTAAGCCAAATGGCATAACTAAGTACTCATAATGGCCCTCATGGGTCCTGAAGGCAGTTTTAGCAATATCTTCCTCCTTCATTCTAATTTGATGATAGCCAGATTTCAAATCAAGTTTGGAAAAAATAACTGAGCCCCCTAATTCATCTAATAATTCATCAATTACTGGTATAGGGAATTTGTTGGGAATTGTCACCTTGTTGAGAGCTCTGTAGTCAGTGCAGAATCTCCATCCTCCATCCTTCTTTTTAACCAATAAAACTGGACTTGAATAAGGACTGGTACTGTGCCTTATTATTCCAGCTTGCATCATTTCCTTCACAATCTTCTCAATCTCATTTTTCTGATAATAGGGATATCTATAAGGCCTGATATTAGGAATGACAGCCCCAGGTTTGAGCATTATAGGATGATCATGCTCTCTGATGGGTGGTAAACCTGTTGGCATGTCAAAAACTGCTGCAAATTCTCCCAGTATCTGCTGCCACTGATTGAACCCTTCTGCTTCCCTTACTTCTTCCAACTCTGCCTCCATAGACTGTATGTAAAAGCCTACCCCTGCATCAGCTAGAGCCTTCATCATAGCCTTCCAAGATGATTGCCTATTACACATAGTTGGGTCACCTTGAATGCTATACTTCTTCCCTTCAGCCTCCCACCTTAGGCACAAATTTCCAAAATTAGCTTCAATATTGCCTAAGCTAGCCAACCAATCCATTCCTAGCACCATCTCTGACCCTCCTAACTCCATCAAGAAGAAATGCTGTTTGAATTCCACACCTTGAATTTGGAACTGCAGGTCTTCACATACCCCCTGATTTCTTACCTTTTCACCATTGCCTACTTCAATGACATAACTAGGTGTCTCTGTCAGTTCTAATCCCAATTCCTCCACTAACTTTGAAGCTATAAAATTACTGGTAGCTCCAGAGTCAATCAAGGTAAGTACCTGCCTCTCCTTAATGGTCACCCAGACTTTAAATGATTTATTAGAAGTGAAACCTTCCTTGCTTTGTAATGACAATTGCAAGGTTTTCAACTCCCCAACAGCATCTGTTTCACTGTCTACCTTCTCTATCTCCTCTTCCATCTCTTCTTCCCCACTACCTCCTTCACACAGCCTCAAGCTCATATGTTTGAACTTGCAGATGTGCTCTCTATTCCACTTGTCCCCACATTTAAAACACAGTCCCTTCTTACTTCTCTCCTCTAACTCTGCAGGATTCAGTCTCCTACCTCTCACACCTTCCACCCCTTTTCCTTCCACCTTCTCACTTACTCCACTTACTTTAGGTATTTCCCTTCTGTCCTTACCAAAATCACCAGGATTTCGAAACTTGGACCCTCCACCTTTATCCTTCCATTCTGTTCTATCTCTCCCAGTAATTCCCCTCCTCCTCAGAGCTTCATTTTTTTCTTCTAGTAACAATGCACGATCCATCATGTCAGCAAGATCATGATAGTCATACAACTTCATCTCTGCCTGCAACTCCTCCTTCAATCCATTGAGGAAAATGCTATCAAGCATTCCCCTCTCCTCCCTTCTCAATGGGGCTACCAACATCTCAAATTTTTCTCTATACTCCATGACGGTGCTATCTTGTTTCAGACTCAATAAAGGTCCTAAGGGATTGTGGAGTATTCCCGGTTGAAACCTTCGAATCACTGCCTCCTTAAACTCTTCCCAACTCCTCAATGGTGTTTGATCCTCCCACCATTGGAACCAATTCAACGCTCTGTCCTCCATCGCAATCATCACTGCATCCACCTTATCATGTTCACGTACTTCATTCAGCCTGAAGTACCGTTCAACACGAACTAACCACCCGTAAGCATCATCACCCTTAAAAACAGGGATCTCCAACTTCCTTCTCCCGCCAAAATACCTCCGTTCGTTGCCACCACCGTGCCGTCGTGGTCGGAAACGTGATCCATGTGATAACGTGCTACTATCACTCCCGTCGTCGTCATTGTTACGTGGATCTCCCCGACCTAGAGGTCTTCCCTGTCTCCGGCGAGGTCTCTCGTTCTGTTCCCGCAACAGTTGACGGATTTCTACCACCGTCGCTTCCACGTTCCCCAATCGCTCTTCCATCGTATCGATTCTGTTCTCCATGATGTGTCTCGTAACCACCATCCACCGTTTAGATCGAAACCGACGCTCTGATACCAAATTGATAGGACTCAATCTGATATCCAGAAGTAATAAAACAGTAAAATAACAATTTTAAGATGAAAATGGGAGATATTATTGATGTAAATCAAGTTAGAGTTCAAATGGGATCTAACTTGTGAATTACAATGGATGAACAATGGAAATGAAAAATGCAGAAAACAGGCTAAGCATTTCGAGCTGCTTAGAAAACTCCCATGCAGTTTCTAACTGAATCCATACATGCCCCACTACTGATTATTCCCTCAGCATATAACGTTACAGCCCTCCTTTCTCTCTCTGCCACCTGTCCCATCACACATTCCCCACTAAGTTAGTTACTCCTCTAGTGGGATGATCCCCTACACTTCCCTTACCATGTTTCCTCGTGTATACTATCTGTTGCTTATCACATGGTTGAGCTCGCCAAGCTTTTCGAAATACATCTAATCTAAATCCTTCTCACCATTGGCTTCCTCAACCACCCCTCCATCGATGCCTACGTTCATCGCATCTCCACCACCCACCCTTCCATCTGCTCACATCACTATTAGAAAATACACTTTCAACATCGGTTATTTACGACATTCTACATCAGTTTTAAAATCGATGTTGAATGTATTATTGTTAACATCAGTTTTGAAAAACTGATGTTAACATAAAAACGTTAACATCAGTTATTTATGAATAACCGATGTTATATATAACTAACTACAGCAAAATAAGTGTATAGATGATGGACGTTGCCATCGGTTTTCTAGAAAAACCGATGTTAATATGTTAGTTAACATCAGTTTTCTAGAAAAACCAATGTTAATATATTACCTAACATCGATTTTCTAGAAAAACCGATGTTAATGTTATAGATTAACATCTATTTTCTATAGAAAACCGATGTTAACGAACATATTAACATTGATTTTTCTAGAAAACCCATGTCAACGTCCATCATCTATACACTTATTTTGCTGTAGTTAGTTATATATAACATCGGTTATTTATAAATAACCGATGCTAACATTTGTATGTTAACATCGATTATGTATAACTAATCGATGTTATTAGAAATAACCAACATTGGTTTTTTAGAAAACCGATATTAAGGTGCATGTTGACATCGATTTTTCTAAATAACTGATGTTGTTTACTATATTAACATCGGTTTTTATTAATAACCGATGTTGTTTTCAAGTTTTTTTTATATAAAGTTTTTGTTTTTATAATAAACCTAAAATTGTACCTATAAAATGCAATTTCAGACCCAATTTACAGCAAATAAACATTTTATTCTGCTTTCAAGCAATTTTAATCACAATAAACATTGAATAATTGATTTATTATTAACAACTATCAACAAATGAATTCAATGTTCAATAGGAAATGGAAAAAATGTTAAACCAAAGTAAACTAAGCTAAACTTAATGTCCCTAAATCCTAGCTCTGAGCTCTAACTTGGAGATAATACTGTGCCCACTGGATCCGTATTGCCTTTAATCTCTCTGGCTCCAATGGTCTAGGGTCGTTAAAATACTGCATCATGAAATAAATGATAATAAGTTAATAATGTAATACAAATTATAAAAAAACCGAATTTGTTTGAAATAAACGTACCGCTTCCCAATTATTCATGAAACTTCCTAAAATGATGGTGGACATCCAGTGCATGACATAATAGCCGCACTCAGTACTTCCTTTTTGTCTATTACACTAAATACATAATGAAATTTGGATATTTATTAAACAATTAGTGTACAGACACATAAGAAGTATATATAAGCATTGGTTTTATGTAAATGACGAACCTTGACGATAATCCACCTAGCAGGAGCCTTTGATTTAGGTTGTGGAGCATCATCAAAACCTTTTAAAGCACTGTTCCAGACGAGTAAGAATTAGAAAGTGGTGTTGTTGAGGTATTTGAATGCAAATGCATTGAAAAGAACACTGACCTGTTAAGTATCCCCTTAAGGTAGTTGTCTGGCCTGTTATGCAATGAACAAAACCAGACAACTAGGTGTTCCTTAGGCACGATGACCACCATCTGCCAGTGTCCGCTGCAATGGGGATGAATATGGGTTAGTATATTAGTAAACATTAATTAAATTAAGTTATTTTGTGTGACTTACCCATTCAGGTAGGCTCCAAGGTAGACATCATGTTTTGAACTCTGCATCCAACTCTTTATGTAACTTTCAGTCTCAAACTGCGATTGCCCAAACCTCTAAATAGACTGTGGCTCGAGGAATCCATAGATATCGGAATTCCCCACTCGCATACTTGTTTCAGTCAGATGCCTGTTTATGTTAAGTCAAAGTTAAATATTTATGAATTGAAAGCAATAAGTTAGGTAATTAAAAGTAATCTAAAATGACTTACAAAATCCACAACTGTAACACTGATATGCTGAGACATTGACCACCGTGTGCGACTTTGGAGAGGTCTTTGTGCTTTATGTAGAGCGGGAAGTCTGGATTAAAGACCCCGAACACGGTGGCATCCCATGTAACCTGGTAAGGGCTTAAGAAAAGCTCTGGGATGGTCAATGTCATCAGATAAAGCGGATCATTGACCTTCAGATTCGGCTTTTGAGGTGGTTTTGCCGGAGACACAACTGGTTGTTCATGAAACAAAGTTAAATGGGTTAATTTGAGGCACGCTGAATGAATTAATTCAATAAGAAGAAACATATAGTAAGAGTAAAGTACCTGTTGTGATAAAGACTTGACCAGATGTGTCGGCCAAGCAAGGAAGGTGTGAATTTCCTGGCCCACTAAGGAAACCTCATTAGTGGATACAGGAACTGGAGCATCTGGATCTTTAACCTCCTCCACACCTACCTTTACTTGGCAAGGCAACAAAGGAGTGTTATGAACAACAGTGGATCCCTCATAAACTCTCCCCAGGGCAACCAGGCGGGCAGGATTTGCTTCGGTGTACAAGCCGCACCTATCTGAGTCACCCATCTCAGGATTATTTCCTGAGGGATCAACACAACTCTCTTTTGTGCTTACTCAAGGACCTGAGGGACCAACCAGATGCTTCGGAGGTAGTGCAAGTCCCTGAGATTGCATCTAGGACTAAAACTGGGACTGCATCTGGCTGAATGATGCCATGAGTTGTCGAGTCACTTTTTCTGTGATCGACTCCTCTAGCTGGTCCCTGATTTGTTGGGTCAGCTGCTGCAATTTTTCAGGAGGCAGGGAGGAAGAGCTGTGAGACATCCGTGGAGCCGATCCGAAGTATTGCTTGATGGTGACACCGGCTCCAGCAGCACGGACACGTCCAGGGTGCTCTGGACGTCCAATAGCAGCGGTGAGAACATCCTGACGTCCATGGGGGACGAAGGATCCCTGTGTCGCCTGCTCCTCAAAGGAATAATCCTGCACAAAAAACACACAGTTGTACATGGCATTCACAAAATATTGAAATATAATTCTAACGGTTAGTTGAAAATGACTTACGATCTTCTCAGCGATTTCCTTTGCGGCCTCAGTCGTCATCTCCCCTATTTTCTTCGTGCAGGCCATCGTCCACTTCACGTGGCGTCTGACGGGGGATGGAGGGTCGATGACGCCATCAATGCTTCCTGACTGTGCAGCTTCCTCCAGCTTCTTCTTGGTCTTCTCAGCCAGGAGCTTCTGCTCCAAATATTCATAACCCCCACGAGACAAAACGTGGGAGGCAATGTTCTGTTTCTGGATCGCCTGTGCCTTTTTTCGCACATCCTGCAAAAATAAAACAATAATGTTTCAAATTGCTAGAATGAATTATAATAAGTTAATGTTTTTTGAAAAACAAATTAAATGGCAAGGTACATACCTCCTAAGAAGGTGTCATACCCTAATTTCGTCCGGGGACCTTTGCTTGATGACATGCGACCTTTCTTTGGTCCTTGTGAGGTGCTTTGCACCCATCATTAGGCAATTTGTGAAATTCCGGGACATGCTGGAAAACCAAAAAATATTGATGCACAATCCGTAAGTTTCCGTGACACACCGGAAATCAAATGGAAGCATCGTTATATAATTAAGTGAGATTCCGTAACATTCCGTAAGTCAAAAAGGGGATGATTATGTAATCCGCAAGGTTCCGTAACATTACGGAAAGAAAACAAGTATCGTTACGAGATTCGTAAGTTTCCGTAACTTTACGAAAAAAGAATCACCAAAAAAGGTAAGGGGGTGAACTTATCAAGATAGGGGTGTAAATAGCAATTCAAATCTAGGCCCTTCCAGAACATTTTGGAAGTTGGGTTGCTTAAGGAGGAAGCAACTGGGCGGCAAGCTCCTCCACATTTTTGAAAAATGGTTTCCGGGGCTTCCGCGGCTTCCGTAATACTTCCATAAAATTTCCGAAAACCTTGGGTAAGCATATTCCACTTAACATTGGTGAAAGGGAAGAGAAAAAAGATGAAAATCAAATTCGAAAACACTTCCGTAAGGCTTCCGTAACTTTTCCGTAAAATACGAAAAGGGGGGTGAACTTAGTAATTCGGGTGCGCTTAAAAATCTTCTTCATTAAGTCTTTGGGCGGCAAGCACCTCCTTTTTTTTCTATAAATAGGGGAGGGGGGAGCTGTTTCAAAAGGTTCAAGACCCCTTTGGCTATGCATTTCGGCTATTTTGGGCAAAAAACACGTTTTCGTGAAGAAAAATCAAGTCGAAGTACTTCCGTAACGCTTCCGTAAGCGATTCTGTGGAAATTCTTCATCGTTCTTCGTCGTTCTTCACCGTTCTTCATCCGTTCTTCGTTCGGTCTTCATTCTTCAACGGGTAAGTTTTCGAATCCGAGACTTTCAATTCATTTCTTGTTTTGTGTACTTTCACTTTAATTTCGTTTACTTTCAGTTTTCTTTTCTTAAGTTTTTAACGTGCTTTAACCATTTATTTAAGCCGTTTTCTCGTCTAATAAATGATAAAATGAATTTCAACCGATCATTTGTGTTGTAATCTCGTTTAATCACTGTTAAAACGAAATCTAACCGATCGTTCACGCTATAACCTCGGTTAAACCAAAAAAAGTAAAATAATAATAAAATAATCAAAATATCTTGAAAAAATAATAATAAAATAATCAAAATATCTTTGAATAAAATAATAAAAAAAATCAATCGGACGTTTTTCTTTGGAAGTTTCCTTGAATGAATTGATTAATAACCAAAGTGAAACTAAGACTACAATCAACTCACAAATCAAGTTTTTTCCGAAAAATCACTAAAAACCGTTTTAAGGTCCAACGCCTTAAACGGTCCTCTTTGCTTTTATCGGTTAACATGGACCGTTCAAAAGCATAAAATCAACATGTGACTTTACCGCTTTTGCAAGAACTACGTAGGTCTGATTTCCTCATCGCAATTGAGGATACGTAGGAGCAAAAGCCCCGCTTTTGTCGACCACCCCAAGAGATCGTTAATGGTCCAAATGCCTTAACGTTTCTCTCCTTTCAAAAACAAGAGATCGTTAATGGTCCAATGCCTTAACGTTTCTCTCCTTTCAAAATCAAAAGACCGTTTAATGGTCCAACACCTTAAATGACCTTTTGTTCAAATAAAAAACATATTTTGCAAAAAAGACAAAAAACAAACTTAAACCAAACACTTTGTTCCGAAAGAACTACGTAGGTCTGATTTTCTCATCCCAATTGAGGAATACGTAGGAGCAAAGGGAAACACCCTTGTCGACCACAAAAAGAGAAAAAATATAAAAAGGGTATAAAGGATATAAGGACATAAAAGGGAACGTAAAAATCAAAGTCATGTTTGCACATTCGATTAAAGGCTGTCGTCCCTTGTGACGGACGTGTGGGGTGCTAATACCTTCCCCGCGCGTAAATACAACTCCCGAACCTTTCACTTAAAAGTTCGTAGATCGCGTCTTTTCCGGTTTTTCCGACGTTTTCCTCAAATAAACGTTGGTGGCGACTCCGCGCGTATTCCTTTCGTGGAACACGCATCCCGCGAGTCACGCGTCGCCCTCCCGCCGAAGGGTAGGTTGCGACAGTTGGCGACTCCACTGGGGACTGTTTTTAGAGAGTTAGGCCATTTAATCTTGTGCAAAGTTTTGCCATGACTTACTCCTTTGTTGGTTTCCCTTTATTATTGTATATATAACTCTTTGATGCTTTTAGTGCATTTTTGTATGCATGAGGTAAATATTTATTCATTTGATGCACACAAACACTAACACTATTTGCACACACGGTGAGTTGAAAAAGGGCCCTATACCCGGGTTCGTTGGAACATAAGGAGTGGAGGTGAATCTGTGATCATGCTAGGTCTCCGACTTGCTTGATTACAGTGAACCCTCATCTAGAGTTTTTCTCTTTGAAAACATATTGTTGCTAGTAGTCCCTACTGCTGCAATATGTTCTTCGAAGGGGATGATACCTCTAGAAACCATCAAGAGAGATATGACTACCTTGGGGGTTATTACTAAAAGCCTAGTTAGCTCTCTCCCTTATAGGTCCCTTAAATAGGGGCACGGAGCAAACACGCTGCGTGCCATTTTTCACACTGCCATGCATAAGTGTCATATACCCTTTTGCTTATATTCAGTGAGTATTGTCATACTATGTACATTCCCGTGTTGCGCCTTTTGCATATGCATCGCACATGGGTTCTGTCTTGATCCCCTCTGTAAACAAACCAACGAAGGATCCGTGTCACCGTTTTAAATACATACGTTGGGGCACTTTGCTACCCCTAGACGTTGTATCTAAGAAGGAGACAGTTTCTCGGGCTCCCGTATTCGTAAATTGCATCTGTGTCATATGCATTTCTTCATGCATTCATCCATTCCACCCATGATAGATGTCAGAGTTTTGATTCGCACTAGATTTTATTTCACTTTAGTAAAACATGGGATCAAGTCAAAAGCCTTCGCTTAAAAAGAGGTTCTATCAAGTCAAAATCAAGAGCTTAGAGGTCACTAGTTTAGGAGAGTTGGGGCAATTAATGGGTCAACTTCAACGGCAAGCCTTCCGCAAAGCCTATGGTAAGATTTGGGACCTAGCTAGGGTAGAAGTCTCCATGGAACCGATTGCATCCCTTTCCCAGTATTATGACCAGCCCCTAAGGTGCTTCACATTTGAGGACTTCCAGCTAGTGCCGACTGTGAAAGAGTTGGAAGAAATCCTGGGATGCCAACTGGGAGGAAGGAAGCCATATCTTTTCTTTGGGTTCTATCCCTCCACGACAAGAGTTGCCAAGGTAGTGAAAATCTCAGCACAAGAGTTGGAACGTCTAAAGCAAAACAGAAATGGAGTAGTCGGAGTACCAAGGAAGTGTTTGGAGGAAAGGGCAAAGACCTTGGAAAATCAAGGCGAATTGGCTTTCTTTTATTGACATCTTGGCGTTTTTTATCTTTGGAGTTGTCCTCTTTCCGAATATGGAAGGGTTAGTGGACCTAGCAGCGATTGACGCTTTCCTCGCCTTTCATCATGGCAAGGAAAGCCCGGTCGTCGCCATTTTGGCCATGTATGACACGTTCGGTCGGGGATGTGAAAAGAGCAGCGCAAGAATTGTTTGTTGTGCACTGGCTCTCTATGTGCGGCTGGTTTCACACCTTTTTTCTCCAAGAAGGTAGGCCCGTCTATCCGCTACAAGGTCACCGCTCGTGCGTCGAAAAAGGAAAGGGGAATTGGGACCAACTCTTGGCTAGCATGGAGGGGCGTCTGTTAATTGGTTCCCTTGCTAGAAGGAAGGAAGAATCAGGATTCTATCTTCATGCGAAGGATTTCCAAATGTTCCCTTAATCGGAACAAGGGGTTGTATAAATTATAATCCTGTCCTCGCCATAAGACAGCTTGGCTACCCCATGAGAGGAGCGCCATTAGATGAAAGCATCACGCCTTTCATTACACGGGGTTTCAGTGACCCCAATGCAAAGGTACTCCAAGGAGTTTGCAAGGCATGTGATGCGGCGTGAAGAAAGGACAGAGAGCTTAGGGGAAGCAGTAATGGGATCATCGGCGGCTATCATAAGTGGCTGAGAGTCCGAACACAAGGATTGGATTGGCTCCCAAATCTAAAGACTGTGAGAGACGATGAGGTTAAAGCTTCGGAAGAAAGTGATGAGGTACAAGCCCTAAAGGCAGAGCTTGAAAGAGCCCGGGTAGTCGAAGAGAAGTTCAAGTCCATAGCCATCAAAGTCTGAAAAGAGTATGATGAACTAAGGGACGTCAATATGGCCACAGCTGAAGCTTTGGAACGAGAAACCAAGAAGGCCCGAAAGGAAGAACACGACCAAAGCAAAGTTTTGAGGGGCTTTATAGGGCAGCAATAGTGAGCTCAAGCTCCGAAGAGGTGAAAGGAATCATCACGGGTCAAAGGCATGATCTTGAAGGACGAGCTAAAGGCTTGCCTTAGGTCGAAAAGAAATTTGTCCCAAAAGTTAAGCGAGACTGAAGGGAATATGTGGGCCATCATCGATGAGTGCAAAGAGAAGCTAAATCTAGCGGCGACTCACGTGCAAAGGCTAGAGGATGAGTACGCCAAGATATCAGCAGAAAGGGAAGCAAGGGAAAGGGTAATTGATTCATTGCACCAAGAGGCAACAATGTGGATGGACCGATTTGCTCTTACTTTGAACAGGAGTCAAGAACTTCCGCGATTGCTAGCCAAGGCCAAAGCAGTGGCGGACACCTACTCCGCCCTCGAGGAGATCCACGGACTTCTCAGCTATTGTCAGCATATGATAGACTTAAGGGACCATATGATTAGAAACCGCTAGGAAGTTTGTATTGTCGCTCAGATCTTGACTAGTTATAACTTTTTGAATAAGATGAGTTTATCCCACGTTTTTACTCCAAAAATCAGTGCGAATCAAGTCACTCCTGTATTTTATCTCTAGCATGCATTGTATGTTGGTCTCGTCCTTTGTCACGGGAAGCCGGAAGGTCCATATCACCTTCTTAATTGTACACATGGGGCACTGCGCCCCCAAATGCGCAAGTAAGAAGAGATAATTTTCCGGGCTCTCGTGTCCGTAAAATGCATTCATATCATGCATCACATAAGCATCTCTTCATAACATCATAATGAACATATCGTTCCTGCATTTGTCCGTTATCATATCCCAACCTCACATTTTGCATGAGTCATTGCATCATCATGCGTTCAACATACTTTTTGTTCTACAAACTACATACCTTTTGTTTTCATGTTTGCTCACGCATGAGCCTTGCATTTTCCTCTACAAAACAAAAACAAAAAAAAAGGAAGCATGAAAATTCATGATGCATTCTTGGTTGCATATATTCGGTACCATGAGCCAACCATGTTGGGATCATAAACCCATTTCTAAAAAAAAAAAAAAAACACGCTTTACGGCGCCCCTACCAAACCCGTGCTAGAGCTAGAGTAATGGGTGAAGTAGAGAAGGTGCAAGAGCAGATGAAGGCCGACATGGAGGCCATGAAAGGGCAAATGGCCACAATGATGGAGACCATAATAAGCATGAAGAAGATAATGGAAGCCAATGCGGTTATAGTTGCCGCTACTAGCGCTATTGCTAAGGTGAACCCGATGCTCCCATCTGGCCTCAAGCAAATGAATCATCCAACCTAAAATATGATAGGCAAAGATTTGGGAAGTACGGATGACCCCATGATGTGCAAATTCAAAACAAGCACGCCTTCCCGCCATATGGCTTGCCTCCCAAACTATACACCACCCAATGTGGCGTACATTCCCAATGAGGATGTCAAAAACTCCACTTCCATACTCATTAAGAGCCAACAACCTCAATCTGATCATGCACATGTCTCTCGACCCATGGAGGAGACACATGGAATGCCCCACCACAATCTAGCCGACTTCGAGCCTTGCCTCGGATATGCCACTGAAGGGCAAGCAGTTGGTGGTATACCCCTGCAAAACACTTTGGAGGGCCCTCAGTGTCACCCACAACCACAACCCTCACATTCCACAGCGGTTAAAAACCCTCATGCTATGGCAAAAATGGGAAAGAGGAAAGGCTCAGGGCCATTGAAAGAGGTAAAGATTATGCCTTTGCTAACCTAGAAGAGTTGTTCCTAGTACCTAATATCATCACCCCTCCCAAGTTCAAGGTGCTGGACTCTGACAAGTACAAGGAGACTACTTGTCCCAAGAACCATCTAAAGATGTATTGTTAGAAGATGGGGGAATACGCAAAAGATGAGGAATTGCTGATACATTCCTTCCAAGAAAGTCTTACTGGGGTAGCTGTTACCTGGTACACTAACTTGGAATCTTCCCGAGTCCATTCTTGGAAGGACCTAATGGTTGCCTTTGTTAGGCAGTATCAGTACAATTTTGATATGGTTCCGGATAGGATGCAACTACAGAACATTTGCAAAAAGGGGGACGGATCTTTCAAAGAACACGCCCAAAAGGTGGAGGGATCTGGCGGCCCAGGTGGTACCCCCAATGATGGAAAGGGAGACGATGATCGTGATGGTAGACACATTATCAATACTCTACTATGAAAAGATGGTGGGCTACGCACCTTCAAAGCTTTGAGGATTTGGTCTTTGCCAGTGTGGGTCTGAAAAAAGGCAAATTTAGTCATCCTGCTTGGACGAATGAGAAAACTGGGGCAAATGAAGAGGGTGAGAAAGAGGGAGAAACCCATGCTGTGACTGATATTCCTATATGGCCAAGTTTCCCACCAACCCAAAAATGTCATTACTCAGCCAATAACAAACCTCCTTACCCATCACCCAGTTATCCACAAAGGTCATCCCTAAATCAACCACAAAGCCTGTCTACCGCACTTCCAATGACGAAGACCACCTTTAGCACAAACCAAAAAAAACACCAACCAAGAAATGAATTTTGCAGCGAAAAGCCTGTAGGATTCACCCCAAATTCCGGTGTCATATGCTAACTTGCTCCCATATCTACTTGATAACGCAATGGTAGCCATAACCCCTGCTAGGTTCCCTCAAACCCCCATTTTTCTAAGGATATGACTCGAACGCAACATGTGCATATCGTGGGGGAGCCCTGGGGCATTCCATTGAGCACTGTATGACCCTCAGGCGTAAGGTGCAAGGTCTAATTGATGCGGGCTGGCTGAAATTTGAGGAGAATCGCGTGTAAATCCTGACATTGACAAGAGATGCCACACAGGGGGCAATTTTGAAAACTGTTGTTAGATGTCTCTAATGACTCATCAGGATTTTCAAGTGCAAGCCATTGGTCAGTTTGCTCAAGCGACCTGTGCTCCTGAGTTTGGACTTCCAAGACCGTTCAATCAGAGATTACTCGTCTTGCACGTTGGTGGGGTTGCCGTAAAACAACGAGTAAAGTTCAAAACAAATAAGTTTCAAAATAAAAAATAAGTTTCAAAATAAAAAATAAAAAGGCATTTGGTTGACTGTGTTTTCAAGTAAAAATATAGACGTTCATGTGACCTCATTTTGTCTTTTTAGAAAGAAGTGAGTTATCAAGAATAAGATGTTGGACAAATGGCCTCAGTTACCTTAAGAAAAAGGGGGGTTGAATTAAGATGCAAAGACTATTCCCCAATTGAACTATCACTCTTTCTTTTTGGATTAACAATGCACCCTTAACATGAATTACTCAAAAGACAATTCAAAATAAACTTCTTTAAAGCAAAAGATAAATAGCAATAAATAAAAGAAGTTTAAAGGAAGAAAGGAATGCAAACTTGATTTATACTGGTTCGGCCACTTCCCGCGCCTACATCCAGTCCTCAAGAAACCCACTTGAGATTTTCCATTCTCTTTGTAAAACTCCTTTTACAAAGTCTGAACCACACAGGGACAACCCTTCCCTTGTGTTCAAGAATCCTCTACAATAAGAGACTCTCAGTCTCTTAATCCCTTTTCAGAAGTAAGAAGAAGAGAAGAAGAAATCTCTCTTAAAAGGGATAGATTGTACAATGAAGACCAATCAAAATTCCTTATTGAATATGCAAGTGGTTGACCAAGGAATCTTTTTGAGAGGATAAGACAGTTCAGTTCAGAAAAACTCTTAATCTTTTGAGAGGATAAACTTTGTGGGCAATGAAAACTCTCTTTAAATTCGTGCTTCCAAGCCACCTTTGATGCCCATTCATAAACCATTTGAATAGATGTGACTCTTGGAAATTATTTTCCGAAAATCCCCTCTAGTAATTAATTACAAGACTTGTGTAAACGATTGCAGGTTTTAAAAATTTGAATATAAACATTTTCAGCTGTTGGTAATCGATTACCAGAGAGCAAATCTCAATTTGAAATGATAGAATTCTTTGGTCAAACCTTTTGTTTTTTTAATTTGGAAACTTCTCCCTAAGATTCTAGAGATCAACTTGATCATATATCTTGATTTTCTTGGATTCTTGGATTCTTGCCTTGAATAAAACTTGGAAGCACTTGATCCTTTGGCATCATCAAAACATCAAAACATCTTGCTTCTACATAGGAGTCATTTGACTTAATCCATCAAAAAATCCTTCAACTATTTCTCGTCCTTGGAAAATTCTTTTTGCAAGAATCAACTGCTTCTTTCATTCTTCCTCACTACGAGGCTATGAAAACAAGACAACGATTGGTACCTCAAAGCCTTACACTGGGGCAATGAGGGGCACCGTGCATGAGCCTCAAGTGAACATAGGGGCCGATCAAAAGTTCTCACCCATCGATGTTTTCAACAAAAAAAAGGGGGGACAAACCCTAGGATTTCAATAGATTGATTAAACGACAAACAGCTCTATTGCCATCACTCCAAAATGGTCAAGTGACTAAATCAAACAGAACATACACTTTGAGGGGGTTCCCGGAGAGATTTGCAAAAGATAGGATAAGGTTGCATGAATTATCACCTCTTTCAAAAGGACAGTCAATCTGTGTTTTCCAAAAAAATTAAATCAAAATCAAAATCACAAAACAAGGAAAGAATGACATGAACATTGTACAAACTTTCCATTTCATTGCATTATTTCATATGAAGTCCGCATTTACCAAATTTCACAACAAAGGTTGCATGCATCTGCATCCCTAAAAATCATGTTGACTACATAGATTCCCTACATCTAAATGTCCAAATCTTTTGAATTTGGGATGACCGGCTCTCTCGATGAGTCGATCTCTTGCTTTCTCATAAGGGTGGACCCTTGGGTACTAGTTACCCTCACCTTTAGAGGAATACACGTCCTCGCCAACAGAGGGCTGCACGCCCTCACCTTGAGAGGACTACACGTCCTCGCCAACAAAGGGCTGTATTCCCTCACCTTGAAGAGGACTACACATCCTCGCCAACAGAGGGCTGCACGCCCTCACCTCCAGAGGACTATACATCCTCGCCTTGAGAGGGTTGCACGCCCTCACCTTTAGAGGGCTACGTGTCCTCATTTTCAGTGTGCTCCACATCCGCACCTTAAGAGAATTTAAGGTCCTCTATCCTTAAATGCTTAACCAAGACTTGCACTCCCGGTTAAGGGACTAGTAGTTTCCTTTTAACGGTTCCTGGGCCACCCCCTGATATTGGAGGAGGGCCAACTGTGCGAGCACAACCAGAGAGGGAGGCTATCACACAACTACTATGCATACCGGGGCAAGATTTCACCCGTGCCGCTGCAAAGAGACGAGTGCGGATCATGCGCACCAACATGACCACTCTTACACAGATATAAATGACATTGCTACTTAGCAACATTCTGCCCAGCGACCGCAATGCCAATCTCCCCCTGCAAAAGTATCAGTTGGTCTGTGTCGTCCCGACATGGGTAAGTATGCATATGGTTCAACTGATTTCTGATACCATCTATTGTTTGCAGGGATCGCACCCACAAAGACACCCAGTGGACCTGAAGAAGTCCAACAGGGCCCTGGGGTTTCCATCTCTGGTTACGGGCCTCTGTCGGCCCTACAGGGCGCCCGTTCCCCCCAGCAAGTTCATGTCGTCATGGCATAGTTCTAGGGAGTGCCTGTCGCCCCCAGCAAGGTCATCAGGTCCCCCCTACCAATCGAGCTTTCATCAAGAAGTTTTGCGTCTCCAGGCAGGCGCAAGGCGAAACACCACAGCAGCCTGGCGATGGCCGGCAGCGGGCAACAGACGCACCGCCATCACCTCTAGAGTTCACCTCTGCTCATCCACAAAAAGGTTTGAGTATTGCCTACACCACATGGCCGACCAATAGGCGACCAAGTCCAAAGCCAAAGGTAAGCAAAGTACTAGGTCAGTGACCGACAAGTCATAAGGCGTCCAGCTCAAGACGTTAAAGAAGCGCTACTAGGAGGCAACCTAGTACCTTTTGAATCTATGCTTGTTATTTGATCACTTTTTATAGTAGGACGCACCTAGTTGCTCATGATCCTGGGAATTTAAATAAAACAAGTGCAAGCTCGGAAGGTAGTCATACCTCACAAAATATATATATGTATGTTTAGGTAGTGAAAATGCCTTAGATATGCATGTATGTAAACAAAAAATACTTCACAAAATATATATATGTATGTTTAGGTAGAAAGATACCTTGGATATGCATGTATATAGCAAAAATACCTTACAAAACATATATAGGTATGTTTAGGTAGCAAGATACCTTGGATATGCGTGTATATAGCAAAAATACCTCACAAAAATATACACATGTTTAGGTAGCAAAATACCTCATGAAAAAAAAAACAAACAAGAAAAAGAAATAAACAAATGATAAAAAAGGAAAAGAAAAATAAGTTGTTTAGCTGAAAAACCGATATGCTTTTGAAAAGAGATGACTTCCAACTTTTCTTTGAAAAAATCACTGATCATAACTAGTTTTTAAAAATGTGTATACACCTGAAGGGTGAATGCTGTGAAAATTTCCCCGGACGCCCAAAATGGACTCGGATGAATGCACAAATGGATAAAAGAGCATATTTTGGAAACATTGGGTTGATTTAAAATAGAGGAAAATGAATCCTGAGCCCTAGCATCACATGACCATAAAAATTTGACACTTGAGTGTCCGCATAGGTGCATGCATGACCAGTTTTGCATAAAATTTCCAAATCATCATTTTTGCATTTGTGTCATGGAAATAATGTGGGGCACCCCTTTTATCCTTGAGCCAAACCAAACCCCGACATGTATCATGTCTAGCCATTCTACAAACCTTGAGCCAAAATCATGACTCACTATAATCCTTACCCTCGGAAGCAAAAAAGGAAAGAAGGAAAATTTCCAATCAAAGAGAAAGCAAAAAGAAAAGAAAGGAAATTCCCAATCAAAGAGTGGGAGAAAGCAAAAAGAAAAGAAAGAAAATTCCCAACCAAAGAATGGGAGAAAGTAAAAAAAGGAAGGAAAGAAAGTTCTTGATCAAAGAAACTAGAAGAAATGTGCAGAAAGGTCTTTTGACCAGACAATATCTGAACAATACAAAATTGTCACCAAATGAACAAAAGAAAGAAAAGGAAACCATGACCTAAAGTGGTCTTCTCCCTTTGATTACCAACCAAAATCCTGTGCGTCGGTGACTTGTTCGCCTAGCGCAAAACCAAAACAGAAAAGGAAAAGGGGCAAAAACACACAAAAGCCGAAAAACCCACCAAAAGAACCCATTCCCAAGGGAAGCCCTATTGATCCATGATCACGCATGTAATTTTTGATTTGATAGGAAATAATTTGCAAAGTCAAGTCATGACATATCTATGGTTCGGAATTAGGATGAAACACTTACCTGTGCGAGATTGATACACTTTGAGTGATTTTCTTCTATTTTTGTCGAACCCAGTGTTTCCTCTAAATGGTCATTTAGAAACGAAATGCTAACATCCAAAATCTCATTTATGGTTATGAGAAAATTTCATCAGCATACTCTCCTTCCCCGGTAGACGCATTGTTTTTCACTCAAAAAGGCATATGCTGCTCTAATCAGTTGGAATATTTGTCTCTTTGCTAAAGCATGTTTGCATTTTAGTGGAGAAAACACCGAGACTTTTTCAAGTCTCACAAGTTATCAAGAACTACATAGGTCTGAGTTCCTCATGGGAGGATACGTAGGAGCAAAAGCCTCGCTTTTGTTGACCGCACCGCTTTCTGTTACCATGACCCAAGAGCTGGTAGCCTGCGGAGACACCTTACGGTTATCCGCACCTCGAGTGTGATTGATAAGCGGAGGCCAATATGGTCATCTGCGCCCTTTCCGGAGATGTAGGCATCTTCTGGTGGAGACTTTTTCAAGTCTCACAAGTTATCTAGAACTACGTAGGTCTGAGTTCCTCATTGGAGGATACGTAGGAGCAAGAGCCTTGCTTTTGTCGGCCGCCCCATAATCTTTGTCATACTGACCCTAAGGTCATGTGACATGCACCCTTGTGTCATCCAGAGACGGCGGGCCCGATGACACGCGGAGATACCTTACGGTTATCCGCACCCTTTTGTCATCTAGAGGCGGCGGGCCCGATGACACGCAGAGACAAAATTTGGTCATTCTGCACCCTTGTGTCATCCAGAGGCGGCGGGCCCGATGACACGCGGAGATACCTTACGGTTATCCGCACCCTTGTGTCATCCAGAGGCGGTGGGCCCGGTGACACGCGGAGATACCTTATGGTTATCCGCACACTTTTGTCATCCAGAGGCGGCGGGCCCGATGACACGCAGAGACAAAATTTGGTCATTCTGCACCCTTGTGTCATCCAGAGGCGGCGGGCCCGATGACACGTGGAGATACCTTACGGTTATCCGCACCCTTGTGTCATCCAGAGGCGGCGGGCCCGATGACACGTGGAGATACCTTACGGTTATCCGCACCCTTGTGTCATCCAGAGGCGGCGGGCCCGATGACACGCGGAGATACCTTACGGTTATCCGCACCCTTTTGTCATCCAGAGGCGGCGGGCCCGATGACACGTAGAGACAAAATTTGGTCATTCTGCACCCTTGTGTCATCCAGAGGCGGCGGGCCCGATGACATGCAGAGACTGACATAGTCTTCTGCACCTTTTGTTCCTCCGGGAACAACGAGTCATTTACATGCGAAAATTTTACGGTCACCCGCGACTCTCGTCAACCGAGAGGAACGAAATTAGTGTCATACCCTAATTTCGTCCGGGGATCTTTGCTTGATGACATGCGACCTTTCTTTGGTCCTTGTGAGGTGTTTGGCACCCATCATTAGGCAATTTGTGAAATTCCGGGAACAACAAGTCATTTACATGCGGAAATTTTATGGTCACCCGCGACTCTCGTCAACCGAGAGGAACGAAATTAGTGTCATACCCTAATTTCGTCCGGGGATCTTTGCTTGATGACATGCGACCTTTCTTTGGTCCTTGTGAGGTGCTTGGCACCCATCATTAGGCAATTTGTGAAATTCCGGGAACAACAAGTCATTTGCATGTGGAGATTTTATGGTCACCCGCGACTCTCGTCAAATCGACAGGAACGAAATTAGTGTCTTGTCTTTACTTTCCTTTTATCTCCAATAAAAGACAAGTAAAGAGGGGCAACTGTCATACCCTAATTTCGTCCGGGGACCTTTGCTTGATGACATGCGACCTTTCTTTGGTCCTTGTGAGGTGCTTTGCACCCATCATTAGGCAATTTGTGAAATTCCGGGACATGCTGGAAAACCAAAAAATATTGATGCACAATCCGTAAGTTTCCGTGACACACCGGAAATCAAATGGAAGCATCGTTATATAATTAAGTGAGATTCCGTAACATTCCGTAAGTCAAAAAGGGGATGATTATGTAATCCGCAAGGTTCCGTAACATTACGGAAAGAAAACAAGTATCGTTACGAGATTCGTAAGTTTCCGTAACTTTACGAAAAAAGAATCACCAAAAAAGGTAAGGGGGTGAACTTATCAAGATAGGGGTGTAAATAGCAATTCAAATCTAGGCCCTTCCAGAACATTTTGGAAGTTGGGTTGCTTAAGGAGGAAGCAACTGGGCGGCAAGCTCCTCCACGTTTTTGAAAAATGGTTTCCGGGGCTTCCGCGGCTTCCGTAATACTTCCATAAAATTTCCGAAAACCTTGGGTAAGCATATTCCACTTAACATTGGTGAAAGGGAAGAGAAAAAAGATGAAAATCAAATTCGAAAACACTTCCGTAAGGCTTCCGTAACTTTTCCGTAAAATACGAAAAGGGGGGTGAACTTAGTAATTCGGGTGCGCTTAAAAATCTTCTTCATTAAGTCTTTGGGCGGCAAGCACCTCCTTTTTTTTCTATAAATAGGGGAGGGGGGAGCTGTTTCAAAAGGTTCAAGACCCCTTTGGCTATGCATTTCGGCTATTTTGGGCAAAAAACACGTTTTCGTGAAGAAAAATCAAGTCGAAGTACTTCCGTAACGCTTCCGTAAGCGATTCTGTGGAAATTCTTCATCGTTCTTCGTCGTTCTTCACCGTTTTTCATCCGTTCTTCGTTCGGTCTTCGTTCTTCAACGGGTAAGTTTTCGAATCCGAGACTTTCAATTCATTTCTTGTTTTGTGTACTTTCACTTTAATTTCGTTTACTTTCAGTTTTCTTTTCTTCAGTTTTTAACGTGCTTTAACCATTTATTTAAGTCGTTTTCTCGTCTAATAAATGATAAAATGAATTTCAACCGATCATTTGTGTTGTAATCTCGTTTAATCACTGTTAAAACGAAATCTAACCGATCGTTCACGCTATAACCTCGGTTAAACCAAAAAAAGTAAAATAATAATAAAATAATCAAAATATCTTGAAAAAATAATAATAAAATAATCAAAATATCTTTGAATAAAATAATAAAAAGAATCAATCGGACGTTTTTCTTTGGAAGTTTCCTTGAATGAATTGATTAATAACCAAAGTGAAACTAAGACTACAATCAACTCACAAATCAAGTTTTTTCCGAAAAATCACTAAAAACCGTTTTAAGGTCCAACGCCTTAAACGGTCCTCTTTGCTTTTATCGGTTAACATGGACCGTTCAAAAGCATAAAATCAACATGTGACTTTACCGCTTTTGCAAGAACTACGTAGGTCTGATTTCCTCATCGCAATTGAGGATACGTAGGAGCAAAAGCCCCGCTTTTGTCGACCACCCCAAGAGATCGTTAATGGTCCAAATGCCTTAACGTTTCTCTCCTTTCAAAAACAAGAGATCGTTAATGGTCCAATGCCTTAACGTTTCTCTCCTTTCAAAATCAAAAGACCGTTTAATGGTCCAACACCTTAAATGACCTTTTGTTCAAATAAAAAACATATTTTGCAAAAAAGACAAAAAACAAACTTAAACCAAACACTTTGTTCCGAAAGAACTACGTAGGTCTGATTTTCTCATCCCAATTGAGGAATACGTAGGAGCAAAGGGAAACACCCTTGTCGACCACAAAAAGAGAAAAAATATAAAAAGGGTATAAAGGATATAAGGACATAAAAGGGAACGTAAAAATCAAAGTCATGTTTGCACATTCGATTAAAGGCTGTCGTCCCTTGTGACGGACGTGTGGGGTGCTAATACCTTCCCCGCGCGTAAATACAACTCCCGAACCTTTCACTTAAAAGTTCGTAGATCGCATCTTTTCCGGTTTTTCCGACGTTTTCCTCAAATAAACGTTGGTGGCGACTCCGCGCGTATTCCTTTCGTGGAACACGCATCCCGCGAGTCACGCATCGCCCTCCCGCCGAAGGGTAGGTTGCGACAGAAGGGTCTCTGTGAGTCTGGCAAAACCGGGCCCATTTTTCCTTGCTTATGTCATATTTCTCACAGATAGTGTCATCCACACCGTCCTGATCGGCTGCAAGGGCCCATTTCCTCGTGAGGTCTGATTTAAACTACCCCCATCTCTCGCCAACAGTCTGAAGTAACTTCTTTTTCGTCCTATTGTCAGAAGCCTCTGGGATTTCAAATTCCGCCTGACAATAACAAATAAGGTTTATTTGTTACAATAATGCATTTTTTGGCTATTAGTTAAAGAACATCAGATAAGAAAAGAAAAATACCTGAATATCCTCCCAAATCAAGTCCTTCTGAGCAGTAGGGACCTCCTTCCAGTTCTCGTACATCACCTCCACCTTATCACGCGCCACAATCCACAAATATGTTCTTAATTTCTTCCTGTGGGGACCGTCGGACTTTCCAGTAGCAGGATCAACGTGGACCACTGGTCTCTCAGCACTAGCTGGTCTAGTAGACAACGATCGTAGACGTGAGGCTTTCTGTGTCCGCTTCATGGCAGACGGCGAAGCTAATGCGTCAGAAGGAGAAGGAGGAGGAAGAGGAGGTGAGGCTGGTGGAGAAGCCATGATCCTTTATCTGATAGGGAATCTGTTCTTGTTGAAAATAAAGGTTGTGAAGAGATTGCACAAACTTGAAATATGGAAAATTTAGAATCATAAAACTGAAGTTGGCCTACCAAATGATGAGATCAAAGATGTTGCAGCTAGTGAATTATAAATCAATAGTAAGAAGAGAGCAGTCAAACATAGAAGGAAAAATTATCAAATGAAGAAGTTAGTGCCACAGAAAGGGCAACGAAGGGAGAACTGAAACACACAAGGAAAAATTATCAAATGAAGAAGTTAGTGCCACAAATGAGGGTAGTGCAGAGAATAACATCAAAAGCAACTATAATGAAGTGAGTAAATTTGAAGATAAGGACAAAGAACAAAGCATACAGAATTCAAAAATGAAAACCGAGGGTGGTTCAGAGAATAATGTCAAGAACAAAGATGTTGAAGATGGTGACTTAAAAAAAAGCATACAAACTTTAGACGTATAAAATTTATCAGATAAAGCTGCATGATAAAGGGTATAGTGTGGATAGTAATATCACTTAACAAGCAAATATAGTGAAGACTATTATTCTAACTTCAAATAGTGCTCTTCTGCTGAATCTCTCTTTACTTGCAGAAAAGGATTTCAATTTTGTTGTAACTGACAACATGTGCTGATTTTTCTTTTTGTTTAATCTCTAATATCATTCATTGGTTGCTCTTATATTTTTTTTTTCAATTTGTAGGTAAGTTCATTGTCAATTGTAAGATGGGGTGTGTGATGGCGAGATAGAAGTTGTAATTTTAGTAAGATCTTCCTTCCTAACTTCAAATGATGCAGTGAGGCATGTATATATAAAAGTTGAGTCTGTATAGTGTGTATTTGAAATTTGATTTATTTGTTTGCACATCCTATGTACAACACTATAAAATAGGATAAATACATTGGTCTTCATATTTCACCTCAATAAACAAAGTTGATGCTTCACGTGGATATTAAATTTTGAGCCACCTCTACAGCCACTTCTTGCAAGAAACAACACAGATTAATAAACATTGCAAAAAAAATTGTATGACTTATGTAAATGAATCTATCAAAATCAAATATATAAATACAAAATTACATTAGACGATGTTAATTAATTCTCCTTCATCATGATCATTACGATTAGCATGAACATCGTTAACTTCTTCTTCTCCGACAACATTAGGAGTGATTTGTGTGGACAAAGGACTAACATAGGTGTCCATGTATGAATCATCATCTTCTACATTAACACCAATTGTTTTGCCCTGTAGAACCACGCACCACCTTTCATCACAAGGGTCTTGCACGTAAAATACTTGTCTAGCTTGTTCTGCCATGATGAAAGGGTCATTGTGGTAACCAAGTTGCTGTCAACCCATTTACATTTGAAAACACAAACAGTAAATTTCACATAGTTAAGCTCCCAAATTTCATCAATGAACCTAAAGTAAGGGATGGAAGCTACACAGGGATTGACGTCATGCACACTTGGGAAGTGTTGAGATTCAGCCCTTAGGGTGACCCCGCTGTTTTGCATTGTACTTTTGTCGTCTTGTGCTTTTGTGTAAAATGAATACTTGTTTATGTCGTATGCTTGCCAAGTTATAACATTTCTTTTAGGCTCATCTGCTAGCTTTCTTAAAGTTTCTAAAGCATTTTATTTGCAAAGATTGTATCTTTAAACCAATCATAAAAAGTCTTGTTATGCTTTTTCAACACCCAATTCTTTGACATTTTTGCATTATTCTGTTTGACATAAGCTTCATGCTTAAGTATGTATGGCAAAACTTCATTACTGTTGTTCAAGACATACAAGTGAGCTTGTAACAAATCTTCTAGACTTGGAGTGATCACATGCAGTCCTCTTGAACCCTTACCACCCACTCTGTCATCATGCCGAGACTCAGGAAGGCCAACAGGTTTAGCCTTCTCAATGTATTCTTAACAAAATTCAATGGCTTCTTCTGTAATGTACCTCTCAACAATAGATGCTTCTGGACGATATAGATTCTTTGTATACCCTTTTAAGATCTTCATGTATCGCTCAACCGGGTACATCCACCGCAAATAAACAGAACTACAACATTTGATTTCTCTGACCAGATGCACAATCAAGTGAATCATGATGTCAAAGAAAGCAAAGGGAAAATACATCTCCAACTGGCACAATATAATTATGGCCTCATTTTGCAGCTCATCAAACTTGACAGGATCAACGACTTTGCTACATATGGCATGGAAGAAAAAGCACAGGCGAGTTATGGCTAACCTGAATTTGTTTGGCAAGATGTCTCGTATAGCCACGGCTAACAATTGTTGCATCAACATGTGGCAATCGTGAGACTTTAACCCTATAAGCTTAAGCTCCTTCAACTGCACAAGGCTCTTAATATTTGAAGAGTATCCTTGTGGAACCTTCACCCGACGAAGATACTGACAAAAACTTATCTTCTCCTTTTTGGACAAAGTATGACAAGCTAGGGGCAAGTAAATTTTCTTCCTATCAGACCTTGGATGCAATTGTGATCGTATCCCCATCTCAGCTAGATCTTGACGGGTATTCAAGCCATCCTTCGTCTTGCCCTAAATGTTAAGAAGCGTCCCAATCACACTCTCACATACATTTTTCTCGACATGCATAACATCAATACAATGTCTAACGTCTAGATCAGACCAGTATGGAAGATCAAAGAAAATGGACCTCTTCTTCCATATGCAAGTCTTACTTTTATCCTTCTTTTGGGTCTTTCCAAATACAGTATTCAGGTGTTGAACCCGCTGGTATACCTGCTCACCATTCAACGGTATCAACGCAATATCATGCTCTTGACTTCAATTAAAAGCTTTTTTCAGTCATCTGTAAGGATGATTGGGTGGTAGAAAACGGCGATGCCTATTGTAGAATATTTTTCTTCCATGTTTTAGTTGTATGTAGCTTGTGTTTTCTTCACAGATAGGGCATGCATGATGACCCTTAACATTGTAACCGCTGAGATTCTCATATGTTGGAAAGTCATTAATGGTACAAAAAAGCATTGCACGCATTTCAAATGTCTCCTTGCGAAACACATCAAACACTAAAACCCCCTCGTCCCACAACTTTCTCAGGTCTTCAACCAACGGACTTAGATAAACATCAATGTCATTTCCTGGCTGTCTTGGGCCCGATATCATCATAGACAACATCATGTATTTTCGCTTCATGCACAACCAAGGAGGCAAATTGTAAATTACTAGCAGAACTGGCCATGAACTGTGTTGAGTGCTTAAGGTTCCATATGGATTCATTCCATCACTGGCTAGTCCAAGTCTAATATTTCTTGGCTCTTTCCCAAAAATCCGGATACAAACCATCAATCTTCTTCCACTGCGAGTAATCAGTCGGCTGACGGACCATTCCATCAGAAATCCTTCCATTTGCATGCCATGTAAGGTCTTTTACGTCGTCCTTATTAGCAAAAAGACGCTTAAACCTTGTATTGATTGGAAGATACCACAAAACCTTCTCTGGAGGGCCCTTGTTTGAGTTTTTATCAGAACTGCTTTCCTCTTCATCCTTCACTTAGTACCGTGAAGTCCCACAGATAGGGCATTTGGACATTTCTTGGAATTCATGTCTGTACAGTATGCAATCGTTAGGGCAAGCATGAATCTTCTGATACTCCATACCCATCGGACACAGTATCTTTTTTGCCTTATAGTAAGTTTTAGGCAGCGTGTTGTCCTTTGGAAGTAGATTGTGCACTACCTCAAGCAGTGAGGTGAAACTTTTGTCACTCCACCTATACTTGGCCTTCACATTAACCAGACTTAACACCACAGACAACAGGGTTAAGGAATTCTTGCACCCCGTATACAAAGGCTTCTTTGAATCACTCTGCAATCCTTCATACACAGGGGCGTGTGCTTGCTAAAAAGACTCTTGTCCAAGGTCACGAATCATGTCCTCCAAGCGATCTCCCATTTCTACATCAAACGGTTCAAATTGGGACCCATTCTGCATGTCTGTCACTTCACCATGCCATATCCATGTCGTGTAATTCTTCTTAATCCCATCACACAATAGATGCTCTTGTATGTTGTCCAGTAGTTGTCGTCTTCCATTCAAACAGTTGATGCAAGGACAATAATATTTTCCTTCTTCATTGGGTTGACCTCTTTCTGAAGCAGATTGCAAGAACAGCTCGACACCATCCTCATATTTTGGGCTCATGCGACTTTGATTCATCCAACTTCGATCCATCTAAGCAATTCCATGCATGAAAATTTCACTTTTTTATTTATAGGTGTAGCCCTATCCCATTTAGGAAGACTGTCTTTTATGTTAGCTTCAAATGTCAGGGTTAGCATTATTTTGAAAATTTTGACTAAATTTTGGCAACATTTCGCATTGGTCTCCAAGTACACGACATGACATCAGTGAAATTAATTTCCCGATAATCAATTATGCACTCAGAGAAAAACTTGAAATGCATTGTATCGAAATTTCATCAAATTAATCAAAATAATAATAACCTTAACGAATGAATCTAACATAAAAATAGCAGTCTCCCCAAACTGTCCAAATTGACAATTCAAGACTAAATACAATGACTAATGCAAACTGTCCGCAAGAATCATTGCATTCCGTCTCAAACGGGAATCTAAGGTTCACTCAACATGAACAACAGTTGCTTATATAGCAAATTACATTGATGACGTACAAGAACATACAAAATCTAAATTTCAATTACAGACAAATATCGACATCAACAGTTCTTTATGTAACTAATTTCAAATTATGGGTTTGGAGAGTGCTTATGCTTTATTATTGTAGTTGGGTATTGTCTTCTTTTGTGAATATGTTAGAGGTATGATAGAGGTGGATGGAATATGTGACAACCTAGAAGAATTAGGTTGTGAGTACACCAGCCAACCCACTACTTCCGAAACCAGTAGACCTGACCTCTTGAGTGGAGGAGGATGTGGTAGCAAAGGTGACTAAACTCTGGCTCTTAATTGTTAGATGACTGTTAGAGTTAGTTTGTCAGTGAGAAAGGTAGTTAGTTAATTAGGTTAGTTGGGCTGGGACAATTTAGACTCCGAAGAAATAAGGCATGTTTGTATTTATATATATAGAAGAGACATCGGGAAAGAGGAACATTTTGTCATTTATAACAAAATTAGTGTGTCATCAGGGTGTGTGTGTGTGTGTATCATGAGGGTGTGTGTGTGTGTGTGTCTTTGTGTGTGATGAGGGTGTGTGTGTGTGTGTGTATCATGAGGGTGTGTGTGTCTTTGTGTGTGATGAGGGTGTGTGTATGTGTATGATGAGGGTGTGTGTGTGTGTCTTTGTGTGTGATGAGGGTGTGTGTGTGTGTGTGTGTGTCAACTTAAGCAGAGATTAATTAAATACAAAACAAAGGATAAAACAAGAGATTAATTAAATATAAAACAAGGGATAAACAAGGGGGTGTGTGTGTGTGTCAAGGAAGTCCAGCCAAGAGAATGATGACGTGGCAAGAGGATATTGGCTCTAGAAGATTATCCTATCTGCTATTTTTTAATTCTGTTAGAATCAAAATCTTTTCTGTTATGCCCTATATGCAAAATCAATAGGAATGTAAGAGACTAGGATAGCAAACACATTACAAGGATAAAGATGTCATTTTAGAGCAGTCAACTTGTATATTTTGAGACATGGAGGACTAACTTAACCCTTAAAATTTGTTGTTGGTGCTTCTATATATCATTAGTGGAAAGGAGACATATTCATCACAACTTGTAAGAGATGCAGTTGACGGGGTAGTGTAGAAGAGGGTTGATACATGGCTGCATTCGATTGAATGTCAACACATTTTTAATGGTAGAGAAGTTAGATCCCTAGATGTACCAAAACCAGATTCCTTTACTAAAATGATGCAGATTCTATCTTGGGATCTGATTTTCTCGTGGCTGTTATTGCATGCTCAGGAATGTTTTTTCTTTCAATTTGGCAAGGTACAACCATATAGGTCAGCTGGTGTATAATATATATGATTGTTATTATAAAGAAAACGCTTTACTTACAATTCTGTAAATCTTGTGGTTGTTAAAGTTAGGTAACCAAGTAGTGACAGTAAGAATCAACAGTACATGCCAATTCTAGCTTTTGTACAAGTGCCCACGATGTTTCATGGTGGAAACTATGGACAAGTTTATTATGGATGAAAGAAAATTCAGTTCTGTTTCACCATTTTGCAGTTTTGGGTATTATGTGCTTTAGCTTGCAATTAACTTGTAGCACTTCTAAATGATATCTTGAAGAGGAAACTTTGACACAGTTCACTAGCTCTAGCCTTCTCTTAAATAATGTTATTTGTGACTATCCCTATGTGAGAAAATTAGGATATAATTTACTTATTATTATGCATAGAGATTTAAGGTGGTTTGAATTTATAAAAGTATTTAATCCTTGAAGACAATGGTCAGCTATCAGTATTCTATAATACCATTGCAAATGCCAAAAAAGTCATAACTTTCATTTATAGGCATCCATGGGTGCTAAACTTGAATAGAAAACATTCCAAAGGAAGAGAGTTAGCTAGACCAGTAATCACAAGGTTTGCAACTATTTTTCTCACTCTACAATGTATATCACAGCAAAAGAATGCTCTTCGATCTAGGTTTGCTTCAGCAGTGGGCAACTGGTAGTCATGCTAGTAAATATGAGGGCAAACTAGTGATGAGTGTTGTTTTGTGTGATTCTAGATTTTGGAAATCTATCCACTATTGCTTTAAGAGTGTCACTCCAAACCTGTCATGCTATATATCTATGAAGCTGTGTATAGAGCTAAAGAACAAATAGCTGCAAATTTCAAGAATCAAGAGTCACAATATAAGAAAGTGTGGAAGATAATTGATACTCATTGGGATTTGCAATTACATAGTAATCTTCATGCTGCTTCGTTCTATCTTAATCCCAATTAAGCAATTTCAATTGGTAAGGATTGTAGCCTAGAATTATTTAGCGAATCATTAAGAATGTGGTCACTCTTTATGGGCCATTCTTGAAAATGGGTTGTATCTTAGGCCTCAGAGTGTCTCCTACTTACAGGTAATACTCACTTTGCTTTGATTAAATGGACATAAATTTGGAAATTGAAGCATAAGATTGCAAACATGGTTTTAAATTGTGGTTTGCAACCGCAATTGGTGAAGGGTAAAAGGAAGCCTAACAGGAAGGAAGCCTATTAGTTTAGAAGAGAAAAGGAAGCCTAACAGGAAGGAAGCCTATTAGTTTAGAAGAGAAAAGGAAGCTTGGTGAAGGGTATATTCCACTGCTGCAAACCTCTAAACCAGATAAAATGGAGACACTTACATCACATTTTCGTGTTAGAGTAGGAGGATTGAAAGTTAATTTTGGGCTGCAAGGCTTGGTCACCATGCTTCAATTACTTGAAACACTATTGGAACTTTATGTCAGTAGCCCAAGCTATTAATCATTGTTGGATCAAGTGGTCTCAGAATAATTAAGAAGGGGGGTTGAATTAATTATTACTGAACCTTTACTAATTAAAAATCTACCCTTCTTAGGCTTTTACTATAATGTTAAGAAAGTAAAGAACAAAAATATTAATTTAACCAAAAGTAAAAGCGCTAATTAAAGTGCACAGTGGAAATTAAAGAGTGTAGGGAAGAAGAAGACAAACACAAGAGTTTTATACTGGTTCGGCAACAACCCGTGCCTACATCCAGTCCCCAAGCGACCTGCGGTCCTTGAGATTTCTTTTCAACCTTGTAAAGTCCTTTACAAGCAAAGATCCACAAGGGATGTACCCTCCCTTGTTCTCTTTGAACAACCTAGTGGATGTACCCTCCACTAGAACTGATCCACAAGAGATGTACCCTCTCTTGTTCTCAGTCACAACAACCCAAGTAGATGTACCCTCTACTTGTACCACAAAGGATGTACCCTCCAATGTGTTAAGACAAAGTTCTCAGGCGGTTAGTCCTTTGAAACTTTGTGAAGGGGAAACAAAAGAATTCTCAGGCGGTTAGTCCTTTGAAATCTTTTGTTTATGGGAAAGGAAAGAATCAAAAGAATTCTTAGACTGTGTCATTTTGAATTCTTTAACAAGGGAGAAGGGAGACACAAAAGAATTCAGGCGGTTAGTCCTTTGTTCTTTTGGAAAAGGGAGAAGAGAGACACAAAAAGAATTCAGGCGGTTAGTCCTTGGCGGATTCTTTTTGGCAAAGGGAGAAGAGAAAGAAAAATGAATAGCACACTTTTGTTTTCAAGGTTTGGAAAAACCAGAAAACTTTAGAAAGATTTTGCAAAGGAAGAAGAAGAAGAATAAGAAGTTCAAAGAGATTCAAAGGTTGTAAAAGAATATATGGAAAAGTTGTTTGTAAAGATTGTAAGTATTGTAAGTGTTCTTCAAATGTAAATCAAGGTATTGCTTTTATAAACTCTTCAAGTCTGGTCAAGAAAACCATTGGAAGAGTTATAACCTATAGAAAAACCTGAAAATCATTAGAAGAGTTACATCTTTTGATTTTTATTTCAAAACTTGTCACTGGTAATCGATTACCAAAACCAAGTAATCGATTACACAAAGATTTTTATGAAAGGATATGACTCTTCACAATTGATTTTGAATTTCAACGTTCAGATACACTGGTAATCAATTACCAACATCTTGTAATCGATTACACCATTTTCAAATCAATTGGAACGTTGCAAATTCAGTTGAAAACTTTTGAAATCAAACTTTGCCACTGGTAATCGATTACTAGAGAGTAAAAACTCTGGTAACTTAGAAAGTTTTGAGAAAAACTCTTTTGAAAAGCAAAACTGTGCTATGTTTGTTTTTTGAAAAATCTTTTCAATACTTCCCTTATGAAGTCTTCTTGACTTCTTCTCTTGAATCTTGAATTCATCTTCTCTTGAATCTTGAAATCAAACTTCTCTTGATTCTTAAAACTTGTTGACTCAATCTTGAAATCATTCTCTTGGGCTTTTTGTCATCATCTTTGTTATCATCAAAACTACTTGAATCAACTAGATTCATCATCATGAAGCTTGCTTCTACAATCATTACGATGAAATGAAACTTTAGGGGAGGAGTATTGACAGATACTCATTAGATGTTAGATTACTTAGTCAAACAAATATAGGAATATATGTAACAAAGAATGGTATTGGGCATGCAATTGATTATTTCTTATTTACTTTCCAAATTATTCAATAAAAACTACTTTCATGGCATAGCTGAAGATGTTGTTGCAAGTTGTCCTGTACTCCGGAACAAGTGCTTATAAATCAAACAGTTCTACAACTATGCAAGTAATGCATACAAAAACAATTTGAAAGTACTTTTCAAATCAAAGATATAAATACCTGAGTTGGAGGCTTCAGCACAATTGACTTTCCAACAATGACCGCAGGACCACTTCTCGAAACAGCAATGAGCGCAGGATCAAGAATGGCTAAAATCACTCCTAATGGAATCTGAAAATAGTATGGCAGCACAATTTTGTGTTTATCAAATTAAAAAAAGGCTAAATAATATTCTAAATTCCACCAATATAACTTTTAAGTCGCTTTATTTTTAGAATCTGTTTTGATCTCTCAAGACCTACCCTATCATTTTGTTAGACAGCTAAAACTAAGCCATGGAAATAGATTATAAAAAACCACCCTTAGAGAGGCTAAAGGAAGATAAAATTAAAATTAAATTTTTTTCATTCATGCCTTTACATGATGCAAACTCTATGCTAAACAGAGGAATACGAGAAATTCCCACTCTAGGCCAATTGTAATTTCTAATACAAGTGCATTACTAATATCCTCATGGAAAGTAACACCAGATCTATCTGCCATAAGGGCAGCTGACATGATATTAGGAGAAAAATTAATAAGTTGCATTACCTATGCTTCACCATGATTAAACTTAGTTAGAGTGTCTGCTTCTTAATTCCCTTTGCTATTCACTTGAGGAAATGACATCAAAGGCTCTTGAAAGGTGAACTTGTTGTTTGAGTGACAATGTTAAAGTTTGAATGAAGTGAGAAATCATCCATGGTTGAGGAGACTCACTATCACTTGAGAATCAATTTCAACCCTCTAGACCATTTATGTTGAATCCCTTGCAAAGTAGCTCATTATTCATCATGACTCGTGAGTAAAACACCAAGACTAGCAAAAATTCTAACAAGAATTCCCCATAAATGTTGTGCAAGACACCACCACAGGCAGCACAACATTCCCCATAAATCTACATGATGTCCACTCTATGACAGATTGGTTCTCATAATGAAAGGCCAATGCATAAGTCTGATGATGAAGTTTCTTTTGGCTCTGAAATAATCAATTTTAACCAGCCATAATCTATTGATCTATTGGAAATACATGGTTCACATTATGAAGAAAGAGACATATATAGGTAACATAAATTAATTAGCTTTTCATCCCACAAGGGTTTTTTGATCAAACTGATTTCATTAGTGAAGATGGAGTTTAAGTAATTAACAAAGTGGTCTAGGGGGGTTACTTTCTGGATATATGTGGCTTTGCACAACTGTATAAGGTCCCAATTGAGAATAAAATTAATCTCTCTTTCCAAAAAGCATCCGAATATCTCTGCCTACCTAGTTAGCTGGATGTATAGACTAGAGTACAAAATGACTTGTGTTTATGATGCAGGCTAAGAATTTTCTAGCATTTAGGAGGGAATTCGAGCCATGTTACTCAATTTAATTGACAAAACTCTAGCTACCACACGAGTTATGTTTTTTAGTGGACTTAGACATCTCATAATTGAAAATGACCTGCTGGTACTGATGTGTCATTATTTTCTCCTATTTCTTACCCCTTTCTGTCACCATTTTAATTACTGATTAGCCTTAATTGTCAAATTAATTATGCAGTTTTATCATTTGGGCCTACTTGACTAATTTTGTGTTTTAATTTAATTTCAGGAGAATTATAAGCAATTGGGCTTGGATCCGGAATTGCACTGAACCGACTAGGACTTGAAGAGAGCAGACAATTTTATTTGTCGTCCAGTTTTATTTTATTTCATTTTTGGGCGGTATTTTTGTAATTGGGCCACCAGACCTTATTGGGCCGAATAATCAGATTTGTAACCTTTAGGGAGCCCAGCTGCTAGGGTTTTAGGTGGGTCGT
Source organism: Glycine soja (assembly GCF_004193775.1). NCBI lineage: Eukaryota > Viridiplantae > Streptophyta > Magnoliopsida > Fabales > Fabaceae > Glycine > Glycine soja. Next base: position 12,347,764 of record NC_041005.1, read on the forward strand.
GTTACTGTTCACGTATAGAGAAATGGTAGGGTTTCATTTTCAGTTTTTTAGGGTTACTGTTCGCGCGCATGGTACTATTCACGTAGAACTCCATTTTCATTTTCTGCTTCAAATTCCAGTTTCATTTTCATTTCTGTCTTCTAATTTCAGTTCATTTTCTGCCTTTGATTTCTTATTCGTTTCTGCATTTCGTTTCCAATTTCAATTTCATTTTCAGTTTCTGTTTGTAGATTCATTTTCGTTCTGTGTTGCAATTAGTTTCCAGTTGCTGTGTTTCATTTCTACTGTTAATGGAAGGCTGGATCTCTAGTGTTATTTTCTCTTGAGGATTAAGCATAGCTCTCTTTGAGGTTTTGTTATTAATATTAAATTCTGATCAGTTTTTCCCCTTCACCAATTATTTTGTATTTGTTGTTGATATTAATCCATGCATGCTTAATGCTTGATTAATTGTCTCTATGCTTAATTAACGTTCATGCTTAATGGACACGTGTAAGGGACTAATTGGATTATGTGTTGCTTAATCACATAATGACAGCCTTGTGTTAATTTTCGCTTAGTAAATTAATTTCGGGTTGGATTAAGTGGTTGAACTGATTAGGAATAAATTCTCGTAACCTAGGATAAGAGACTTGCTCTTGAATCAAGGGGAAACAACATGTTTTAGTTCTGTTATTTTTTTAATTCAAGTTTGCTTGCTGTTTAAATTACAAAAACAAACAACCCCCCTATTTCATTACTGTTTTATTATTATATGTTCTGAACGTTTGTTTGATCATTGCTCACTGGGAGACGACCTAGGATCACTTCCTAGATATTGCATTTTAATGTTTATTTGATTCGGGTAAGGCCCTGATCAAATTTGGCACCGTTGCCGGGGAGTAGTGGTCCAAAGGTTCATAATTATATTTTTGTGTCTTTGTGTTTGTTTCTGTGTGTTTTTATAAAATTCGTGTTATGTGATTAATTTGCATTGTTTAGTTGTTTTGTGTGTAGTTCTGTTGTTTAGTGTTGTTTAGTATTGTTTGTGTGTGTTTCAGGTGTGTAGTATTCTATTTCGTGGTTCCCCCCTGTTCAGAGGTGAAAAATGTTGTGAATAGTATTGTGAACAGTGTTGGATTTTGCTAATTAATTGGAAATTTTTGTTTTGATAGCTAGAGTTATTATTTTTGGCTGATTTTTTGTGTGGTAGTTTCTTTTGATCCATATTTTGGGTGAAAAATACCAAAAGCACTTGGTGTGGCTGAATTTGAGAGATACAAAAAATTTGGGAACTTGTTTTTAGCAAAACTCAAAACGGCCATAATTTTTGCTCCAGTTACCAGAATGACTATTATTATATATGCATTTGGGGTAGGAAAAAATTTCCCATGCCGTCCCAACCCACTAGCGTTGATTATGGTTTCTCATGCTTGAAAAATCAGCTGTTTACTAAGTTTCTTTTTTTATTTTTCAAGTATTATTGTCCTATTTTTCTAAACTTTTCTTAGGCAGTTTTCATAGTTAGACTTTGAGTTTTTATCTGAAAATTTTTGTGCTATCTTTTCATGATTTTAGGGTGTTGCTCACAAATTTTCAGCTCATTTGGATATCGTTTGAGTATAGTTGTATGAGAAATACATGATTTGCTCCCTATAGTGCATGACTAGGGTCAATCCAGGTGATTCATAACCCTTTGATCCTGAAATAGATAGAACCTTTCATAGATTACTTAGGCATAGTGTGCATCTTGATCATTCTGTGCATTTTGAGCATTCTGAGCATTATGTTGCTGGTGATTCTGAACATTTTTATTTTGAGCATTCGGCTGCTAATTTTCATACTGAGAACATGGCTTAATCTCCACCTCATGAGAGGACTCTTAGGAAGATGGTTGCACCTGACTTCACTTATGAAAGCTTGTGCATTCAATATCCTGATGAGGATGTTCCATATGTTCTCAAGACTGGACTAATACATTTGCTGCCCAAGTTTCATGGTCTTGCAGGTGAAGATCCTCATAAGCATCTTAAGGAGTTCCATATTGTCTGTTCCACCATGAAACCCCCTGATGTCCAGGAAGATCATATCTTTCTAAAGGCTTTTCCTCATTCTCTGGAGGGAGTGGCAAAAGATTGGCTGTACTACCTTGCTCCCAGGTCCATTACTAGCTGGGATGACCTTAAGAGGGTGTTCTTGGAGATATTCTTCCCTGCATCTAGGACCACTACCATCAGAAAAAGACATTACAGGCATCAGACAACTTAGTGAAGAGAGCTTGTATGAGTACTGGGAAAGATTCAAGAAATTGTGTGCAAGCTGTCCTCACCACCAGATTTCTGAGAAACTCCTTCTGCAATATTTCTATGAGGGACTTAGCAACATGGAAAAGAGTATGATTGATGCTTCCAGTGGTGGAGCTTTTGGTGATATGACTCCTGTTGAGGCTAGGAATTTGATTGAGAAGATGGCTTCCAACTCCCAACAATTTAGTGTAAGAAATGATGCTATTGTCCTTAAAGGAGTCCATGATGTGGCCACGGATTCATCTTCATCTGCTGAAAATAAGAAGCTTAAAGGAAAACTTGATGCCTTGGTCAACCTAGTAACTCAGCTTGCCATAAATCAGAAATCTGCATCTGCACCTGTTACTGTTGCAAGAACCTGTGGCCTATGTTCTTCTACTGATCACCATACAGATCTCTATCCTTCTTTGCAGCAATCTGGAGTCAATGAGCAACCTGAAGCCTATGCTGCAAACATTTATAATAGACCCCCTCAGCAACAAAACCAACAACAGCGGAATAATTATGATCTTTCAAGCAACTGATACAATCCAGGTTGGAGGAATCATCCAAATCTGAGATGGGCAAATCTTCCACAACAACAACAGTAGCAACAACAACCTGTCCCTCCTTTCCAAAATGTTGTTGGTCCAAGCAGGCCATATGTTCCTCCTCCAATGCAGCAGCAACAACAAAGACAACAAGCAACTGAGGCCCCTTCTCAACCTTCCTTAGAGGAGTTAGTGAGGCATATGACCATCCAGAATATGCAATTTTAGCAAGAGACAAGAGCTTCAATTCAGAGTCTGACAAATCAAATGGGGCAGATGGCTACTCAGTTGAACCAAGCTCAGTCCCAAAATTCTGACAAATTGCCTTCACAAATTGTGCAGAATTTGAAAAATATGAGTGTCATCATCTTGAGGTCTGGCAAGCAAATTGAAGTGCCTCCACCAGTAGCAGCACCTACACCTGAACCTGTCAAGCTTCATTCAACACCTGAAAAAGAGGATGAGCTAGCTGTGCAAAAAAGAAAGCTTCATGATCATGAGGGAGCTAACAAAAATTTTCATACAGGTGGACCTTCTTCTAGTAGTTTTGACTTGCAGCAGCCTCCTATCCCTCTTCCATTTCCACCTAGAGCAATTCCAAACAAAAAGATGGAAGAAGTGGATAAGGAGATCTTGGAGACCTTCAGGAAAGTAGAGGTGAACATACCTCTGCTAGATGCCATCAAGCAAATTCCAAGATATGTCAAGTTTCTAAAGGAGCTGTGCACCCACAAAAGGAGGCTCAAAGGCAATGAAAGGATTAGCATGGGCAGAAATGTGTCAACATTGATAGGTAAATCTGTTCCTCACATTCCTAAGAAATGTAAGGACCCAAGTACTTTTTGTATACCTTGCATTATTGGGAACAACAAATTTGAGAATGCCATGCTAGATCTATGAGCATCAATTAGTGTCATGCCTCTGTCCATTTTCAATTCTTTATCTCTTGGACCTTTGTAACCTACGGATGTGGTGATTAACTTGGCAAATAGAAGTGTTGCTTACCCCACAGGTTTCATAGAGGATGTGTTGGTTCGGGTTGGTGAACTTATTTTTCCAGCTGATTTTTATGTTCTTGATATGGAAGAGGGATTTTCCCGTGGTTTAGTTCCAATTATTAGGCAGGCCATTTACGAAAACAGCCTGAACCAAGATAGATGTTTATGCTGGCACATTGTCTATGGAATTTGGTGATATTGTTGTTCATCTTAACATTCTTGATGCCATGAAACATCCATTTAAGGATCATTCTATTTTTCGTGTTGAGATACTTGATCAGATTGTTGATGATTATATGTTTGATTTTGATTCTCTTCATGGTAGGAAACATCCATTTTTATCTGATCTACATACTTGTCATTCCTCATGCATTGAATCTGAATCTAAGTTTGAATTTGATCATGTATCTGATTTTTATGCTGAGAGTAAATTAGAATTTGAGTCTGGTTCTAATTTTTTGGGTGTTGTACCTCTTGATGTTGATTTTTTAGAGTCAGAATGCACTAACCATGTTGCAGGAAGTACATATACTTCTGACTTGCTTTATGAGGTACAGGTTGAGGAACCCTCCTCTTCTTCTCCTACCCTGGTTCCTCCCACTGTTCAACCACCACCCACACCGGATTTGAAGCCCTTACCAGTAAACCTCAAGTATGCTTACTTGGAGGACAAGGAAAAATTTCTAGTGATCATCTCTGCCTCCCTTGCTGCTGAGCAAGAGGAGAAGTTGTTGCTAGTGCTAAAGAAGCACAAGAAAGCCATTGGATGGACTTTAGCAGACATTCCTGGTATTAGCCCATCTACCTGCATGCATAGGATACTTTTAGAGGATGGAGCTAAGCCAGTGAGGCAGCCACAGTGGCAACTCAACCCCATCATTCTAGATGTGGTGAAAAAGGAGGTGACCAAGCTCTTGCAAGCTGGAATCATCTACCCCATTTCTGACAGCCAGTGGGTGAGTCCAGTCCAAGTGGTTCATAAGAAGACAGGCCTCACAGTGATCAAGAATGAGAGGGATGAGTTTATCCCCACAAGAGTGCAGAATAGTTGGTGAGTTTGCATTGATTATAGGAGGCTAAACCAGGCAACCAGAAAAGATCATTTTCCCCTGCCATTCATTGATCAAATGCTTGAGCGCTTGGCAGGTAAGTCTCACTACTATTTTCTTGATGGTTTTTCTGGTTATTTACAAATTCATATTGCTCCTAAGGATCAAGAAAAGACCACATTCACCTGTCCCTTTGGCACTTTTGCCTATAGGAGGATGTCCTTTGGCCTATGCAACACCCCTGGTACCTTCCAGCGATGTATGCTTAGCATTTTCAGTGACTTTTTAGAGAGTTTCATAGAGGTGTTTATGGATGATTTTATTGTTTATGGATCCTCTTTTGATGCATGTTTGGATAGTCTGGATAGAGTTCTTGATAGATGCATTGAAACTAACCTTGTGCTGAATTTTGAAAAATGTCACTTCATGGTAGAAAAAGGTATAGTTTTAGGGCATATCATTTCCAGTAGGGGCATAGAGGTAGACCCTGCAAAGATAGCCGTTATTTCACAATTTCCTTACCCCTCTTGCGTGCGAGAGGTTCTTTCTTTTCTTGGCCATGCAGGGATTTATAGGCACTTTATCAAGGACTTTAGCAAAGTGGCCCTTCCACTATCCAATCTGCTGTAAAAGGAGGTGGAGTTTGATTTTGATCACCGGTGCAAAGAGGCTTTTGATTGCCTCAAGCGTGCATTGACTACCACCCTTATCATTCAGGCACTTGATTGGACAGCCCCATTTGAGCTTATGTGCGATGCATCCAATTATGCATTGGGGGTTGTCCTTGCTCAAAAGATTGACAAGCTACCTCGGGTGATCTACTACACTTCCAGAACTTTGGATGTTGCCCAAGAAAATTACACTACCACAGAGAAGGAGCTATTAGCGATAGTTTTTGCTCTTGAGAAATTCCGTTCATATTTGCTTGGTACTCGTGTTATTGTTTATAATGACCATGCAGCTCTGAAGTACCTGTTGAAGAAAGCTGAATCAAAGCCTAGATTGATCAGGTGGATGATTTGGCTCCAAGAGTTTGATTTGGAGATCCGTGATTGGAGCGGTGCACAAAACCTCATGGTTGACCACCTGAGTAGGATTGAGCGTGCGTCTAAGGACTCACCCATTCGAGATGATTTTCCGGATGACCATTTGTACATTCTGTATAATATTTGTTATTCCTTCCCCACTCCTTGGTTTGCTAATATTGTGAATTATTTGATTGCTTATGTTTTTCCTCCCTTAGCATCTAAAGCTCAAACTGATAAAATTAAGAGTGATGCTAAGCATTATATTTGGGATGACCCCTATTTGTGGAAGTTGTGTAGTGACCAAGTTATTAGGAGATGCATTCCAGACCATGAGATTGACTCGGTCCTGTAATTTTGTCATTCTTCCGCACTAGGTGGCCATCTTGGCATACAGAGGACAGCTCGCAAGGTGCTTGACTACGGTTTCTATTGGCCCACCATCTTCAAGGATGCGTGGAGAATCTGTAGCACTTGTGAGCCTTGTCAGAAAGCAGGCGGCTCACTTTCATGGAGACAGCAAATGCCTCAACAACCCATGTTGTTCTGTGAGATGTTTGATGTCTGGGGTATAGACTTTATAGGGCCTTTCCTTGTCTCTTTTGGTTTTGTTTATATTCTCCTTGCTGTTGATTATGTTTCAAAATGGGTCAAAGCCAAAGCCACCAGAACTAATGATGCTAAGGTTGTTGTGGATTTTGTTAGATCTAATCTGTTTTGCAGTTTTGGAGTCCCTAGAGCCATCGTTAGTGATCAAGGCACCCATTTTTGTAACAGATCCATGTATGCCTTGCTCAAAAAGTATGGGGTCGTGCACAAAATTTCCACACCTTACCACCCCCAAACTAATGGGCAGGCAGAGATTTCAAATAGGGAGATAAAAAAGATCTTGGAGAAGATTGTGCAGCAAAACAGAAAGGATTAGAGCACCAGGCTGGATGATGCTATTTGGGCGCATAGGACTGCCTACAAAGCACCCATAGGAATGTCTCCTTATCGGGTTGTCTTTGGCAAGGCATGTCATCTTCCTGTAGAGATAGAGCAGAGAGCCTACTGGGCTGTAAAGACCTGCAACTTCTCTATTGATCAGGCTGGAGAGGAAAGGAAGTTGCAACTAAGTGAGCTAGATGAGATTCGTTTAGAAGCCTATGAGAATTCCAAATTCTACAAGGAGAAGACCAAGAAGTTCCATGATAGCTTGATAGCTAAGAAGGACTTCATGGTTGGACAGAAAGTTTTATTGTATAACTCTAGGCTCGGACTCATGAGTGGTATGTTGAGGTCAAAGTGGATTGGTCCTTTTGAGGTGACTAATGTTTTTCCTTATGATACTGTTGAGATCAAAAGTGAATCCACAGATAAGAGCTTCAAGGACAATGGACACCGGCTGAAACCATTCCTCACAAATCCTTCCTTGGTGGATGCAGTGGTGGAAGAGACCTCCTTACTTCACCCTACTTCTCTTCCGCCATGACTTAGGGAGTTTTCTTTTTCTGTCTCCTTCTTTACTTTTATTGCACTTGTCCAAATTTATTGATTGTTCTGATTGCTCTTGATCTTATGATTGTGCTACATTGAGGACAATGTGTTGTTTAAGTGTAGGGGGAAGATTGTTCTTTGTTTGGGGTTTTCTAGGTTAATTTTGTTATTTTGGTTTTATGTTTTGTGTACAACATTGCATGTTTCTCTTTGAATTCTAGGTTATGTACAGGTAATGGGTAATTGTTTTTGAAATAGGAGTTTCTTGGCATTTTGTGAATTGAAATCCTTGTTTTTCTCTACATGTCAAGTTAGTTTTGAAAGGTTCAATTGAAAGTGATAGATTTACCCTTGGTGAGATTTTGAGCCATCATCATCTATTTTATTCGGTGTGTTTTGCCCCATTGATTGCTTGCACAATAGCCTTGGCTTGACTCTTGTTGATACTTCTTGGTTCACATGCATGTTGGGAGATGATTTAGGCATTTTGTTCTTATAAGCCTTTAGCCAAATGAGCCTACCTTGAATTAATTACTTTGATAGCCCTTTTGAGCCTATGTTCCCCTTTCTTTGTTTTGAAGCTCATTACAAGCCTTAAGTGAAAAACCATGATGTCACCCTACCCTTAAGGAATTTTGGAGCTTTGGAATTGTTTTGAGAATAAGTGTGGGGAGGTGGTGTGTTTCATTAGATGATATGTTTTTTTTTTTGGCCATGCTTGATGTATATACATATATTGCCTAATTGTTGCTTTATTTTTCAAATATTCAAAATGCTTTCAAATGAAATTGTTCAATAAAAAAATAGAAAAAGAATGAAGTTGAATAAATGAGGTCTTGTTTTGAGGACTTGGACTGGTTTGAGGACATGGTTGATTTTGTTGATATTGGAGGTTTTGGGTTTACTACCTTTGCTTAATTTCCACTTATTCCCCATTGCTCCTCTATTCCTTTGGGTTTTAGCAACTTATCCCATACTTTCCTCTACCTTGTCCCTGGCCCCATTACAACCTTAAAAGACCTTTCGATCCTCATGTGCATATGTTTGTGGTGTTTGGTTGTCGATTTTAGAGTCTTGCCAAGTCTATGTGGTGTTTGTTTTCATGGGTGCTCTGAGAGTAAATAGTAGCCTAGACACTTGAGAGATAGAGTGCATATCTTGTGAGGCTTTATCACTTTTCATTCAATTCTTGAGCTGATTAACTACCTTGCCATGTTTGAGGTGCTTGGATGATTTTCATAACTGTCTTGATTCTTTAACTCTTTACGTGTTGGATGTTGCCCATTCCTTTCATTCCTTGATATTCATTGAGAAATATGTAAATGTTTATGTGTTTGTTTGTCTCTCTTTAATGTCTCTGGATTTGTTCCTTGCTCTGCTTTTTAATTTTGTCCAGGAGTGCAAAAGGCTAAGTGTGGGGGAATTTGATGTGTCATTATTTTCTCCTATTTCGTACCCCTTTCTATCACCATTTTAATTACTGATTAGCCTTAATTGTCAAATTAATTATGTAGTTTTATCATTTGGGCCTACTTGACTAATTTTGTGTTTTAATTTAATTTCAGGAGAATTATAAGCAATTGGGCTTGGATCCGGAATTGGGCTGAACCAGCTTGGACTTGAAGAGAGCAGACAATTTTATTTTTCGTCCAGTTTTATTTTATTTCATTTTTGGGAGGTATTTTTGTAATTGGACCACCAGACCTTATTGGGCCGAATAATCAGATTTGTAACCTTTAGGGAGCCCAGCTGCTAGGGTTTTAGGTGGGTCGTGTTACTGTTCATGTATAGAGAGATGGTAGGGTTTCATTTTCAGTTTTATGGGGTTACTGTTCACGCGCATGGTATTGTTCACGCAGAACTCCATTTTCGTTTTCTGCTTTTAATTCCAGTTTCGTTTTCATTTCTGTCTTCTAATTTCAGTTCATTTTCTGCCTTTGATTTCTAATTTGTTTATGCATTTCGTTTCCAATTGCAATTTCATTTTCAGTTTCTGTTTGTAGATTCATTTTCGTTCTGTGTTGCAATTAGTTTCCAGTTGTTGTGTTTCGTTTCTACTGTTAATGGAAGGTTGAATCTCTAGTGTTGTTTTCTCTTGAGGATTAAGCATAGCTCTCTTTGAGGTTTTGTTATTAATATTAAATTCTGATCAATTTTTCCCCTTCACCAATTATTCTGTATTTGTTGCTGATATTAATTCATGCATGCTTAATGCTTGATTAATTGTCTCTGTGCTTAATTAATGTTCATGCTTAATGGACATGTGAGAGGGACTAATTGGTGTATGTGTTGCTTAATCACATAATGACAGCCTTGTGTTAATTTTCGCTTAGTAAATTAATTTTGGGTTGGATTAAGTGGTTGAATTGATTAGGGATAAATTCTCGTAACCTAGGATAAGAGACTTGCTTTTGAATCAAAGGGAAACAACATGTTTTAGTTCTATTATTTTTTAATTCAAATTTGCTTACTGTTTAAATTACAAAAACAAACAACCCCCTCCCCCATTTCATTACTGTTTTATTATTAATGTTATGAACATTTGTTTGATCATTGCTCACTGGGAGACGACCTAGGATCACTTCCTAGATACTGCATTTTAATGTTTATTTGATTCGGGTACGGCCCCGATCAGGTACACAATTTAAAATGTTCTAACCAACATAAACAAAACCAATTTTATTAATTATTATCCTAAAAACTAATTAGTGGGGTACTAGAACAAGTTCATCCTAAGAAGAAGAAAAAATGGAGTACCACCAAAGACAAACCTTAAGGCAATCCATACTACTAATTAGCTTTGGACAGCTTCTGCAATTCAGGTCTGTGTGTGTATGTGTGGCTATGTGTGTGTGTGTGTGTGTGTGTCTCAGTCACCAACTTGACCATCATAGGTATAACATAGAGAAATGACTTGCATCTGCACTTCTCTATCTGCATGAGGAATGGGATGAACAAGTCATTCATAGGAACATAACCTCTTCAGCAGTGACTCTTGAACCTGACATGACCCCAAGACTAGGTAGTTTTGTTGTAGCTAAGTTTTTGTCAAGGAATGAGCATGGCCATCATGTAATCAGCAATAGGAGCAACTTGAGGCTGTGGGTTTAAGGTTGTGGTGCCCAAGACTAGGTATTTTTGGTGCAGTGGTGCTTAAGAGTCTAAGTGGAGTTAAGGTTGTGGATTTTAGGCAACCTGAGGTGCTATTGGTAAACGAGGTTCATCAATTTGAGGGGAGAAAAAGGACACTTGAGGCATTAGCAGATATGGGACTAAATGGAGAGTACAATTTGAAGGAGTTAATGACATTGGTAAGCTTAGGAGCTACACGCACCCATTCTGACCCAAAATTAAGACCAACCACTAGACACATAGTAAGCATTCTAGGTGCGAAGTTATGGACATTTATTGACAATGCAAGTGGGTTCAGTCAAATTGAAGAAAAAAGGGTAGTACTTGGCAGAGTACAATGAAAGAGTAGTTTTATATCAATACAACACATTTGAGAATGGGATGGAAAATGCATACATGTGTCTTTCTCGGAACTGAACAACGAAATTATAGTGATTGATTATGGAATGGTATCACATGCATGGTTAGACCAAAATCAGTAAGTGGCAGATTTCAAACTGTTCATATGAAATAAACATGTTGTTTAGGAGTAAGTACTATATATAATAAGTGAGCTTGTTTCCACTTTAGAACTTTTTGGAATCGGGGATTTGGATTTTGGATCATCTATATTAACGGGTGCATGTTGAAAAGATAGATTAAATAATTATAATATAATAATTTATATTAATGATTGATGTTTTTAATAATTTTGTACTTGATAGTAAGCATTCTTGATGGCAATGACAAATTAATCAAAGAAGAGAACATGGAGAGTAGGGAAGATTGGAGAGAATCAAATACTTGCTCTTTGTCACTAGTTAATACAATTCAAGGCCTAGGAATACAATGAAAATTTGCACAGACACCAATGAAACATGGAGATAGTCAAGCTGCTCTTTCAAGGTTAGGAGTGAAGCAGCACAAAATTTAGACCCTGTATAAAGTACAATCTACAAAATCTCACCACCCCCCGCTAAGCAAATCCCGAATTTAATTTCCCACTGCTATAATACCATTCAAATCTTATCGTTGTTGATGATGAAGGCATGCTAGACACACCACATGATTAATACGCCAACTATAAAAACAGAGTTTTAAGCCTGGGATCCTTGCTTTCAACCAATTCCATGAAGCCAATTTTATTTGATCAATTAAATGGTCCAAGTGAGGCAGCATACTGTTAAAAATTATATCATTCTTGTTCTAGCACACATAGTTGAGTTTTTTTTTTTAACTAAGTTAGCATGATGGTGTAAACTTAGTATTGGGGGGTGGGGGCGTTATATTTATCTTCTTTCAACAATAATTGACAGCAACAATATGCAGCAACAAACCATTTTGGAAACAACAAAAACACAGCATGCAAAATAACCAATCAAGGCAGAACGAAGAAGGTAGAATAAGCAAGCAAAAACACACCAAAAACACTCTGAAGTAAGGATGCGGTGGCACTAACCTTCTAGAAGCAGTTTGTCTCCGGCAGCAATTTGTTTTCAAATTTGTTTCTTTCCTCCAAGGCATTACCTACCAAAAGCTGTTAGGAATACTAGATAAGTAACTTGTAGTTCAAAAATAATAATTGAGTTGCAGACTAAAATTTAGGGGAACAGAAAATGTTCAAAATGAGAATGGAAAGTTCCAATTTGGATCAACTCACCCACTGGGTAAGTTTGTGCTATCGCAGTAATGAATATGAGTGACCAAAATTTAGGGTTTTCAAGTAGCTAGCGACAATGAGGTTGTTAAGGTTTGCCACGGGTGAGAGGGTTTTTTATTTTTTAATTGGAAGCGGAAATTGTGAATGTGAATAAAACAATCACAGTTTAAGGTGTCTGACATGCAATAGGAGGGACAGATTCCAGAAAGACCAATGCCAAAACTGAAAAAATTAAAGCTAATCTCTGTAGAATTGCAGTTCTTGTGACATTGATAAGCAGCAAAATTGAAAATGTGATGTATGTCAAAACAGTTCTGAGATGCCTTGGAGCACAACATATTTATTCAGGTGAGTGTACACATAAATTTGGATTGTTATCTTATATGAAGTGCTAGTTAACCTCTGTGATCACTCTTCTTTTCTCTAGAAGAAAATCAAATCACAGAAGGCAATAATCAGAAGATGAAGAGGAATATAGGTGCTTAAATGTTTCAATGATTGTGCTTCCAAATATGCATATTGTGGTGTGATCCTCTCTTTTGATCATTATTGCTTTTATGTGGAATAAGGTATATGGATAGTGACTGGAGCAATCATAGGGGTTATATTGATAATGTTTATCACTGCATGCTTCATGTCTCGAAGATACTTCAGATCAGCCCCACCAAAAAAAAAATCCTAACTCCACAATTATTTTAAACTCATGCTAGATAGTGTCATAGATTAAGGTTATTATGCTCATGTATCATGAACTATTTTTTTTACAGTAACATTTGGAGACATGTTAACGAAAATTGCATGTCCCAAAGTTCCTATTATGGAACTGTATGAGGCCACTAACCATCTGAATGAAATGAATATCGTTAGGAAAGGAACTTCAGGTGAGATTATTTTTTCTCACCTTGTTGAAAAACTGGTGGTGACAAAAAATTATTTAACCTAATCATGAATGAGTCTAGACAAAATCGAAAAATACAATAAGACATGATGGCAACAATACAATAGGAGTAAAAATTGCAACAATAGTCCTAAGAGGCACGCACATGTATCCAAAACAATACTATGTCTTGCACTTTTAAAATTTCACTTAATATTGTCCAGGATCACCTCCCCTGAAAGCTCAAGGTCTAAGGAGTTAAAGTGTTAAACAAAGGCTCGTGATTGTTTTCCAAAAACAAGTCACTATACCTTGTACTGAAATTCAATACAATGAAGCAAGAAAACTACTTGATCATGGAGACGCTGATATGATATTATGATGTTAGGTTGTTAGCTAATATGTTATTATTGCTCTATCTAACACACAAATCTACCTTGTGCTGAAATTCAATAAGGAGGCAACAAGTAAACTACTTGATCATAGAGGCCCTGATATAATACTCGGAATGAACTCTCCTCCTCAGTTAAAAATCTGTTAGGTAAAACTGGTGATTGGTTTTATAACTAACAAAACTCTGATTGAAATTATGATCGTAGAAGCAAAGCTTCATGGTGAATCAAGAATGATTCAAAGATGTTTTGATGATAACAATGATGATAACAAAAGATGATGACAAAGGTGATGACAAAAAGCTCAAAGATCAATCAAAGAACAACTCAAGTGAATCAAGAACAATTCAAGAGTTTAAGATAAGAATCAAGAAGAATTCAAGACTCAAGAAGAAAGTTTAGAGTCAAGAATCAAGATTCAAGGTTCAAGATCTCAAGAATCAAGATCAAGATTCAAGATTCAAGAATCAAGAGAAGGCTTAATCAAGATAAGTATGAAAAGTTTTTCTCAAAAATTGAGTAGCACATGATTTTTCTCAAAACATGTTTACCAAAGAGTTTTTACTTTCTGGTAATCGATTACCAGATTGTCGTAATCGATTACCAGTAGCAAAATTGTTTTGAAAAAGTTTTCAAATTGAATTTACAACGTTCCAATTAATTTCAAAAAGTTGTAATTGATTACAATGTTTTGGTAATCGATTACCAGTGCCTTTGAACGTTGAAATTCAAATTCAAATGTGAAGAGTCACATCCTTTCACATAAAAGCTTTGTGTAATCGATTACACTTATTTGGTAATCGATTACCAATGTTTGTTTCTGAATAAATCAAAAGATGTAACTCTTCATAAGGTTTTTTACTTTTTCAAATTGGTTTTAAGTTTTTCTAAAAGTTATAACTCTTCTAAATGGTCTTCTTGGCCAGACATGAAGAGTCTATAAAAGCAAGGCTTTGATTTGCTTTTCAATATACTTTTACACTTATTCAATCAATCCTTTACAAGCCTTGAATCTCTTTGAACTTCTTCTTCTTCTTTGTACCAAAAAGCTTTCTGAAGTTTTCTGGTTTTCAAAACCTTGAAAACTTGTGCTATTCATCCTTTTCATTCTCTTCTCCCTTTGCCAAAAAGAATTCGCCAAGGACTAACCGCCTGAATTCTTTTTGTGTCTCTCTTCTGCCTTTTCCAAAAGAACGAAGGACTAACCGCCTGAATTCTTTTGTGTCTCCCTTCTCCCTTGTCAAAGAATTCAAAACGACACAGTCTGAGAATTCTTTTGATTATTTCCTTTCCCTAATACAAAAGTGTTCAAAGGACTAACCGCCTGAGAATTCTTTTGTATCCCCATTCACAAAGTATCAAAGGTTTAATAGCCTGAGATCTTTGTCTTAACACATTGGAGGATACATCCTTTGTGGTATAAGTAGAGGGTACATCTACTTGGGTTTGACTGAGAACAAGAGAGGATACATCTCTTGTGGATCAGTTCTAGTGGAGGGTACATCCACTAGGTTCAAAGAGAACAAGGGAGGGTACATCCCTTGTGGATCTTTGCTTGTAAAAGGATTTTTACGAGGTTGAAATAAATTTCAAGGACCGCAGGTCGCTTGGGGACTGGATGTAGGCACGGGTTGTTGCCGAACCAGTATAAAAACTCTTGTGCGTTTGTTTCCTTCTTCCCTACTCTTTTACTTTCCGCTGTGCATTTAATTTTCGCTTTTACTTTCTGTTAAGTTTCTCTTCTACTCCTCATTCTCTTAACAATTTAGTAAATGCATTAGAAGAATAAATTTTTTAATTAGTAAAGGTTTAGGAATAATTAATTCAACCCCCCCTTCTTAATTATTCTGAGGCCACTCGATCCAATATGATCGAAATCCGTTGTTAGCACAGCTAATGTATAGCCTCCTTTCTATACAAAAGGGTACAAAAATGGCTTACACTATGTTCCTATCTATTTTGAGCAGAACAAATTATGGGGAGAAAAAAAAACTATTTCTATTAAGACAAATTTCACTCTACTCCCCTTAAGATTTAGCAATATTGCCCTCAATATGCTATTTTTTTTCTTAATCTTACACAGATTTTCCTTAATTTATATGATAGCATGTACCCTTCCTATTAATGTAAACCTCTGAATCTCTTATGGTACTACATGAATTAAAAGACATTGGAATAACGTCAAAAAGGGATTCATAAAACTAACACTTAATTTCTTAATCTTACACAGATTTTCCTTAATTTATATGATAGCATGTACCATTCCTATTAATGTAAACCTTTGAATCTCTTATGGTACTACATGAATTAAAAGACATTGGAATAACGTCAAAAAGGGATTCATAAAACTAACACTTAAGGGTATTATTATTATTATTATTATTATTATTATTATTATTTTATTTGAGTAAATTACACTGACATTCATCGAAATTTCGTCAAGTTTTGCTGATATATCTCCTTTTTTTACCTTTATACTAACTCTTAATTATTTGAAACCTCGCACCCCTTATATATTACACTGACTCCCCTTTTTATTTGTTATCCAAGAAACACATTACACCATGTACCCTTACATGGAGTTGTTGTAAATGTTAAACCTTGTGGAGTGTCAGTGTTAGTGTAATTTGATTAACAATTTTATAGGGGGAGAAGCATTTCAACTGAAAAGTTTCTATCTAAAGAGGAGAGCAGGATCCAAGCACCAACAAAGCCCTCTAAGGAACAAGATAAGATTCAAACGCCTACAAAGAAGGCTAATGCTAATGGAACTGTGGAGGAACCAGAAAAGTATAGTAAGCTAAGAACTTCCATTGGAAAGAAATCAGCTGAAGTTTCTAACAATGGACTCCCTGGAAACTTGGTCAAAGTTACTCTAAGTAATACAAAAGTAACAGATGCAAGTGTTCAATGGGCTTCACTCCCATCATCTATTTCAAAGATTGGAAGGGTATATCCATTAAGAACACAAAATATATTTGAAAGAAATGGTCTCATGAGTTACACTGAAACAACTCAAATGAGTATCATGTTAGATTCATGAATACTACTATATAATAAGTATGCCACAGGTATAAAACTTGGTCATATGATCATATCATTGTTTCTAACTTATATCCTTACTAGATGATTATTTAGAAGATTATATGGCATACTAAATTCTTCTGCTCATATGAGAAATTCTTTAACTGTATTTTGTTCTTATTCTATGTTGACATTTGTGACAGGAAGTAATGAAACACAGAGATGCGGCACAGATAGCAGCAACCGAGGCTATGCAAGAGCCTGTTGCTGCTGAGAGTTTACTGCAATGTCTAAGGTATGAATAACTCAAATCAGGAGAATAACTTTAGGCAATTAATTACGGGCAATTCTTCTAGACTGTCGAAATGTTTAGAAGTCTTAGTTTACATTGTTACTCAATGTAATACCAAGCACAAAACTCAGCCCTAAACTTCAAAAAAATAGTTTACCTCACTCAAAATGACACCTTGTGATCACCCCGAACGGAATGCAAAGTCAGCACCTCAAACATCCCACGGCAATGACCACAGACCTAATCCTTTGAGCGAGATTGAGCACGACTTCCACAAACCAACTCCTTGCAATACACACAAACAAAAATCCTTGCAGTGAACATAAGTTCCCCAAACAAACAAACAAAGAAGAAGAACAAGAACAAGAAGAAGACAACAAAGACTAAGATCTCGAAGAAGAAAAAGAAGTTGTACCTAGGTAACGTGGCTACGTTTCATGGTCGCGAAGAAGCTGTACAAAGAAGCTAAAGAACCTGTACTCATGGTCGCAAAGAAGAAGAAGCGAAGAAGAAGAAGAAGCAAAGAACAGAGCGCGAGGAAAGTGTAGGGCTCGGGTTCTGAAATTTTAAAATATAAGTCCAACATCGGTTTTTTATTGAAAACCGATGTTGACCCAATGATGTTAACATATCATATGTTAACATCTGTTTATTAAAAACCGATGTTAATTAATAGATGTTAACATCGGTTTTGCAAAAAACCGATGTTAACTAATGGTGTTAACATCGGTTTTTAAAAAATTGATGTTAACGTCTATTAATTAACATCGGTTTTCAGAAAAACCAATGTTAAGGAATATACATTATTTACAAATATGCCACCATGTTTAGATTAACATCGGTTTTGTCCAAAACCGAAGTTAAGCTGCCGATGTTAAATCTGCTTTTTTTAGTAGTGCATCGCCTCCGCCCCACCACCACCACCACCATCGCAAGCTTCGCCGCAAAAGCCTTCGACTTCATCAAAAGAAACACCCCCAACGTAGACACCACCCTCACCAAAATCTCCAAATCCACCACCATAAAAGCCTTTGTAACCAACCTCTTCTACTTCCCCGTGATGAAACCAACTTCTTCAATGAAAATTCCTACCTACTACTTCTTCGCTTTCGGGTGTCGCTGTTCTAGCAATCGCCTCGTACTTCCCAAAACTCTGTGAACAAATGAATGTGTCATTTAAGGACATGGTCAGGGTGGAAGTGTGCGTGTCGGGTGTTAACCCATTGACAAGTACACTAATTCATCCAAGTAGTAAAGTAAAACGGAAGTCTAAGTGTCAAATCCACAGGGATTTTGATTGTACTTAGAGTTATGTATATTCAATTTTCAAGCAATTAATGAATTGGTTCAACTATTTGTGACATGTGATATTAAACGTGAATTGACATAAATTAAACTAATAAGCTAGCATGTGCAAGGGCGAGAAAAACAAACACTCAGAGTAGTAAAGTGACGGTTGATGCAGAATTACGGATATGTTGGGGCTTAACTTACCGAAAATACTTTTGATGCAATGTTAATGATTTTTCTCTATTCAATATTATTCCAATTATCACCTACATCTACTCATATACCCTAGCCATGATTCCTCACAAGAAAGAGTCTAATTTACCCAATTCCTCTCCTAATCCCTTAAGAGATAAACCAGCTAAATTGCATTATAAATATAGATGCATAAAACATGCTAAATAACACCATTCTATCCCTAGAGATGAATTATTTAGATGTTCTTTCCAGTTCTTAAGAGATAAACACTTTCCAATGCCTAAACCCTAAAACATAGCATGAATATGAATGATCAAACCACAAGCATGAAAATAAGCACAGAAAAGAGAATGAAATTGAAGTAACGTTAAATAGATAGTAAAAATCATTACATCAAGAGTGTTTGGTTGCTAAGCTCCCAACAATGGGTGGTTTAGCCCCTCATTATTATGAGAGACTTAAAATTACAAAAAGGGTGAAGGTGGTGGAAGAGAATGGAGAGAAATTGAAGATGAAGGGAAGGAATGACTTCCAATGGGTGATTCTCCTCTCCTTGGACGTGCCCTAGCCTTTCTTCAATGTGGGAAAGACTGAATGCTTGATTCCCTCATTTTTTTCTCACTTAAAACACAACTTAGTTCTATTTTTTCGTGACCTCGCGCTAGGCGCGATTGTGCGCTAAGCGAGGAGTAAGTGGTTATGCGCTTAGCGTGCAATGTGTGCTATGCGCGCCTTCACATGACATTTGACTTTCCCAAGTGACTTCTTTGTGCTAAGCAAGGGTTGCCCGCTGAGCGAGTGTGACGCGCTGAGCGAGAGTCTCTAGGGCTTCAACTCTGTTCCCTGCCTTCTTCTGTGTTTCTACAAAAATACACCACCAAAATAATATAAATTTACCAATTTAAGCACACAAAAAATCAGAGAATGTCAAAATCCTAATGATTCACACAAAAAGAAGCAATAAAAGAAGAAAAATCCGATAATTTCTTTGACTTAATTACAAAATATACTTATGCACAACCATTATCACCATAGAACACGCTATTGAAGGCGATGAACATGTCCCAACCCATGTTGGATAGGGACGATGCTGCGTACTGGGACATGTTGTATCTGGGCACAAGCCTTGGTGAAGCGATGGGATAGTGGTGAACACGTTTCCGGAGCTTGAGCCTATGGCGGTTAAGGCCTTAGCTGATGGCACGTGCTTTGCGGACTCGAAAGAAGCACCTCCTGTTTACTACATCAGACCACTCATCACAAAACTGCAACTATCAGGTCTTGTCTTTTTCATTGAATTATCAGTTTTCTACGTGCTGAAATATTTTCCCTTAGACCATTCAATAGACAATAGTGAATAATAATAATAATAATAATAATAATAATAATAATAATAATCTTTTTTCTTTTTTTTTTTTTGAATCAAAAAGAATATGTATTAATTCAAAAAAACAGTTTGATACACGGTGATCGAAACGATCCAACCAAACAAACAGGACCAAAGCAAAAACCTAACAGCCTACATCATTAGCTTTGCAACATGACTTCTAAGAGTTGGATATTGCCAACTTCTATACACTATGTTGTCAATGATATTCCTTTCTATAACCTGTTTATCCACAACTGTGCCAAAGCACATGCTATTTCTATAGTGCCACACATTATAAACTGTCTCCGCTGTTGCCATTTTCAGCAGAGCACTTTTCCAACCTTTACCTTTGGTGTTCTCAATAATCCAAGCAAGCTCCATATCCCACTCCCTCGGATCATGTCTTCTACCCAGCCAATCCAAAATGTTCCCCCAAATTTCTCTAGTGCCACTGCAGTTGAAGAAAAGATGATTTATAGACTCATCAGCACAGTTACAAATACTGCAATCACTACTTTGGATCATTCCAAATCTTCTTAATCTATCTTTAGTAGAGAGCTTTTTGTGACAAGCAAGCCACAAGCAAATGACAGCTCGCGGTCTAGCCTTGTTCCCACACATCACAGACCTCCACGGCACTCTTTGGTGTTCCTCTGTCAGCCCATGATACATAGCACTCATAGGAAACTTCTGTCTACTGAGAGCTTGGTCCCAATGTTGTTGTATCTGACCCAGTTTATCTCTTTGCTTCATAATGTTCTTAAGGATCCAAGAACTATTAGGCCTGACAAAAGCAGTAATAGCATCATTGCCCTTCAGATAATATGTATGAACCCTTCAGATAATCTTTTTTCTTTTTTTATAACAATAATAATCCTTTTTCATCTCTTTGTTCCTTATTTAACTTTAATTATAAACTGCATCATTGTTAAGTTTTAATTGCATATAAAAAAACATTTCAATAAATTATATATAAAGTCTAATTTTAAAATAGTTATACACTCTCATTTCCTATTTAACTTTCATCATTATTCTCTTGTTATTTTAAAAAACTAGAAAGTACTTGGAATTTAAATCAATTTTTTAGATCGATTCACTAATAACCATTTTAATAAGAACACAATGTCATTTTTTAAATAAAATGAATGTTTTTAATTAGATCAATTATATAAGAATCGATCTAATAAATAACTTTTAAATTAATTATATATTGAACCAATATAAAATTTTTTCTTTTTAAATCACTTCCAATTTAATCTGATTTAAAAATTATTTCTAAATCAAATAGAAACAGAACTGATCAAAAATTATATTCAACAAAATCCTAAAAAAATCTTGGTTGTTGCGCCTCTTCTATATTCTTCAGTCGAAACGAAAATCTTCCTTGAAAATCCACCCTTGTGGCATATCGTTGCTCTGAACTCCGCCCCGCTCGGTACGAGGTGTTTCTTTTCTCCCTATTCTTTCCATTATAATGGCAATACAACGTTTTGTCTTTAAATTTTAAAACTATTTTGTCCCTTAAGTATAAAATAAGTCATTATTTTATGTTTTAATTGAATATTATTATAAGAAAAACACTTCACTAATCACTAATTATTTATAAATCCAATTTCAAAATAACTACTTATAGCTAGAGAGGCACAAAGTGTCTTTTCGCCCCTATACTTAATAGTAAAAGGAATATTTAGATTATTTTTACTGATAAAAATAGGAATATTTATCTTTAGTGTACACATTTTTTTTTCCTTTTATTAGACAATTTCTCTCTTTTCTTTTTGTTTGGATTGAAAATAAAGGAAAGAAAAATACTTATTTGTAAAATGACATAAATGTCATTAAACAAAAAAGAAATGCATTAAAAAATAAAAATATAAAATATTTTCTTAATATAAAAAAAATACCTGGTGAAAACATAAATCAAAAGAATAATAAAAAATTAGAAAAAATATATTATCACTTAAAATAAAGTAAAATTAGTAATGTAAATTAAAAACAAATTACTATTCAATGATATTTATGTTTTTAGTAAAATTTATAAAGAATGAGTTCAACTCTTTATTAAATCTTAAATAGGTTAAATCCATTGAGTAAACCTTTTTAATTTACTAAAACGAACTTTTTTTATTGAGTTTGATTGGTTTGTAAATTAACCCTTGAGTCCACTGAACCGAGTGTAACTCAATTAGCAATACACCTTCAGCACTTGAGGGGGAAGATATGAGTTTCATTCCATAAAATATACTATTGGGGATGGACGAAGAGATTTAAGTGAGATTAAGTTCCAAACCGAGAACTAAAATAACAATAAACACACTAAAAGGGGGATGTTGAATAGTGTGTATATAAAAAATTATAAACTTTTGCAATATAAAAGCGGATATAGATAGCCATATATTTATGTGACAAGTCGTCCACTGAAAACAAAATTGATATTGATGAAGATTAATGTAATCGTCTAGTGACTAGATAAAAGAGAGTTCGTAAAACAGTTTTTCAAATAGACATTTGGTGTTAAAAGGTGATAGAAAGTGTTATAAGAATGCTCAATAAATTGTTATAGAGAAGTAGAAACACTTGGTTTATACTGGTTCACTCAATCTGAGTTATGTCTACTTCTCCTTTACTCACTAGTAAAGGATTCCACTAATCAAAACTTGATTACAAAACAAGTATTCTAACTTGTCACTTATGGCTTTACAAGTATTCTTAATAACACTTTTGGTACCTTCTTAGACTCCCCTTGAATCTAAGAAACCCAAGTATTGTTTAACACTGAGTCACTCATGATTTTCACAAACAAAAGTTTGGATGAATACTAAACAATTAAACACAAATACAAAATAACTTTGCTTAGAAAAGAGTAAACTAATTAATGAAAATTATATCATCAGTCGTTTGGTGATTTTAGCAAAGTTTTGCTTCAAATATTTTCCTTTTTTCTTGTACGATTTTTCATCAAAAGCTTCCTAAATGAAGATGACCTTTTATATAGACTTTAGTGAAGGATCCATTACGAGATCAGTTTTGATTTCTTGAAAAGATCGTTGTCTCACACTGAAGGATAAGGCAACGTGTCATGCTCTGATTGGAGAGGAATGAACCATAGTATAGACAACGTCATGTGCTTCTTGTTCGTAGCAAAAGCGACCTTTAAGATAATATTCCGTGAAAACCTTCTATGCTCTTTTATACTATCATTTCTTAAATTCAAACATTAGCAATTCAAAATAAAGAGAGACAAATTGAATTTGTATAAAATAGAACATGTGCATTTCCCTTTCCGTCATTCTCAATCTTTTTGAGTTTCTTTAAGACTGGGCACGCAAGTGGACTCAAAGACAATGTATAATACTTATTTTCCCAAGGGTGGACGCTCTTTAGTTTTAGCGTGTTGGACACTAGATAATACAGAGCATTCTCTCTTGAATGGTGGACGACATTGAATATTGTTAAGTCCTTTAACATATTAATCATGTCCACATGTCGAAAACTCATTAGAACATCAATAATTTATATTTATTGTTATACATTAAAATTCAAAGTGGATGACACGAATGGTTGTCAAACCTAACAAGAATTTGACTCATAGCTGATCCAAAAGAACTAAAACTCGTAGAGATATCTTGAGTTCGGTTTGGCCTATTAAGTTGTTTTTTTGTTGAATATTTTGATAGGGTTTGGTTAAATAATTCTTTTTTGAAAAAAATATTGTATTATTTGATACAACATTTTATGCTCTATTATAAATGTTATGTTATTTTGTACTACATTTATTTAACTTATGATAATAACTTTGTTCCTCTAAAAAAAACTTCGTAATTTTTTTTTATGATTATAACTTTTAGAGAATATTTTTATCAAGACAATTTAATAAGATAAGATTTTTGTAAACATATTTATATTTTTTTGTGTTGGGTCAGAGACCGTGGGTGTCCCTCAATTCATTGAGTCTGAGACTAATCTCATTCGTGGTGTGTGACTGTCGTTGACCTAAGAAGATTTTACACACAGTGAAAATCAAACACGAATTATGTTGGAACAAGTGGCCTCGGAATAATTAAGAAGGGGGGTTGAATTAATTATGAACGTGTCTTGACTAATAAAAAATTATCCTTCATAATGTTAATAGATTCAATTAGGCTTTACTACTAAGTTATGAGAAAGTAAAGAATAGAAACAATAACTTAGACAAAGGTAAAGCGGAAATAAAAAGTGCACAGCGGAAAAGTAAAGAGTGTAGGGAAGAAAAAAGCAAACACAAGATTTATACTGGTCCGGCAACGACCCGTGCCTACATCCAGTCCCCAAGCAACCCACGGTTCTTGAGATTTCCAATAACCTTGTAAAATCCTTTACAAGCAAAGAGCCACAAAGGATGTACCCTCCCTTGTTCTCTTTGAACAATCAAGTAGATGTACCCTCTACTTGAAGCGAACCACAAAGGATGTACCCTCCCTTGTGTTCACTATTACAACCAAGAAGCTACCCGCTTCTTACATAGAATTCTCAGACAGTTAGTTCTTTGAATTCAATGTTTGGGCAAAGAATTCTCAGACGGTTAGTTCTTTGAATTCTTTGTTTGGGGAATCAAAAGAATTCTCGAACAGTTAGTTCTTTGAATTCTTTTGGCAAGAGGGAGAAGGAATGAATCAAAAGAATTCTCAGACGGTTAGTTCTTTGAATTCTTTTGGCAGGAGAGAGAAGGAATGAATCAAAAGAATTCTCAGACGGTTAGTTCTTTGAATTCTTTTGGCATAAGGGAGAAGGAATGAATCAAAAGAATAGCACAAGTTTTTTACCAATGAACTTTTCTTGACAAAGAAAGTATTGAACAAAAACTCTTAGAAAGATGTTGAGAATAATTGAATGAAAAGCATCTTAAAATTCGTGTCATGGTCACATATTTATAGCCATTTGATGGCTCTTGAAAAACCAAGTTAAAAGTTGTGACTCTTGGCAATTTCTTCAAAACTAGTCACTTTATAAGTTGTGACTCTTTTGAAAACTAGTCACTTTAAAAGTTGTGACTCTTGCAAAAATCTTCAGAAACTAGTCACTTTAAAAATTGTGACTTTTGGTAATTTATTTTTCAAAATCAGTCACTAGTAATCGATTATCATTATAGTGTAATCGATTACACATCAACAGATGTGACTCTTCATGTTTAGATTTGAAAACCAACATTTAGAAACACTGGTAATCGATTACAAATGTTGTGTAATCGATTACACAAGTTTAAAAATGTTTTATCACAAGTTGTGACTTTTGAAATTTGAAATCCAACATTTAAAAACATTGGTAATCGATTACATGCACATGGTAATCGATTACTACTTTGTAAAATAATTATAAAACTGTTTAGGCTTCTGGTAATCAATTACTGCCTTTTGGTAATCGATTACCAGAGAGTAAAAACTCTGGTAAAAGATTTTTCTTTGAAAAAATTCTTTTGGACAAATTGTGCTATTCAATCTTTTCTTTTGAAAAATCTTTTTATACTTATCTTGATGCTTTTCTTGAAGTTCTTGCATATCTTGAGTCTTCTCTTGAATCTTCACTTGAATCTTGATTCTTGATTGAACGATTCTTTGATTCTTGAAACTTGTTTGACTCTAGATTCTTGACTTGAGTCTTTGGCATCATTAAAATAAACTTGGAAAGCTTTGCTTCCATAAATTATCTCGCTAAATAGAGATATTATATTTGAATGGTTTATAAAAACAATTATTTAGTGAATCATTTTGTAAATTCATTTTTTATATTCTTTTGTTTTTTTTAAATTGCCAAAAATGATTGGTTTAGTTGGTAAGAAATGTAGTCATGTCTCATAAGAAAATGAGTTCAATTTTCGCCATCAATGTGAAATATTTGTTAATAGACAATTGTACTTCTATGATTACTCTTTAAGTCTTGAAGTTTATCTTGACCTTGGTGAGTTCCAGTGACTCAACTTACCTAGACTTTAACCCTATCAAAATAAAATAAAATTAGCTAGTAAACTAAATCTGACCCACAACCCATCAAAGTTGAAAAAACCAATCTCAAATGAACTAAGTCCAACCCAACTTAATTTTTTTTAGTAAATTAAAAAAGAGTTAAATTGAATTAGTTTAAATTGACTCACATATATCCCTAGTTTCGAACTCAAACACTTTAGGGGCTCACTCACTTCACCAACATCTTCCATTGTCTCTAAATAATATATATTTCCTCATAACTAATAACACGTTCTCATTCCTTCCTCCTCTTCTTGCACGTTCAATTCCACCAAACCTTCTTCTAACACACACATACCTATCTCTCTCTCTCTCTCTCCCTATATATATATATATATATATATATATATATATATATATATATATATATATATATATATATATATATATATACCAAGCCACTAGCTAGCCAAGGTTAATTTCTCCCAACAAGTCCCATCCACCCAACACACCAAAAACTGAAACAATAAGACACAATAGTGTTGTATCCAGCATCAGACATAGGCCACATTGTTTTCATGGTTGAACTCGCAAATCTCTTTGAAATATGCGTTCATTCAATCACAATTTCCCCACCACTGACCTCCTCGACCACCCTGCCATCGGCTCCTACATACACTGAATTTCCACTTCCTACCTTCAATCTCCTTCCACCGCCTCCCCCCCATCACTCCACCACCACCGTGAGCATGGCTGTGAAAGCCTTCAACTTCATCAAAAGAAACACCCCCAACGTATCCACTATTAGAATCAATGTCTCATGTGAGAGGCATGTGACTTATGTAGAGACTAATAAATAAATAATTAATAATTAAGGAGTAAATTATAATTGAGTTAAATAGGAAAAGTTTCTAGAGATAACTGTTATTTGATGGGAGTAGTGGTTATAAAGGGGTTATTTGATGGGACTATGTCGATTAAGTGATGTATGACCGCCATGACTCGAATTGGTTCCTATTCTTAATCATGAAATTATGATGTATCCAATGTATAAAATGGTTTAGTCATTTTAATGCGTATTATGTTAGTTTAATCTATTTATTTATTTAGTCCATAATCTTTGGTAATGTCACGTGAGCCAAGTGGGAGAGTATTAGAATTAATGTCTCATGTGAGAAACATGTGACTTATGTAGGGACTAATAAATAAATAAATAATAATTAAGGACTAAATTGTAATTGGGTTAAATATGAGAATTTTTACAGATAATTATTACTTGATAGGACTGGTGATTATAAAGGGGTTAATACCCACTAATGTGAAACAAGGTCCTCTTCTTGACACAAAAGTGTTCTCTCTAACTCCTAGTCATCACGAATGTAGTGATACAGAAAGAATTGTCAAGGAAGTAAAATTTTGTTTCGCTCCTCTTTCAAGGAATCAAAGTGCATCGGAGAGAAGCCTCACTATGGAGAAAATTACATATTATTTATTCATTATTTGTGAGAATTATAGGTTTCAAGATCCTATTGGTTTCCTATAATTTTTACATGTGGTATCAGAGCAATGGTTATGAAACTTATGATTCTCCATTAATGATGTTTCTCCCCAAATTGTATGAACCCTAATTTTAAAATTAAAAGTATTGATAATATGTTTTTCCACTGCAAGTACGTGTATATTTTCCGCTATTGCATCTTATGTTGATTGATATATAATAATAAAAAAAAAACAAGCAATTCCTTATAAACATCTCGTATACGTAAATTCATTTGAGAATTTGCAGAATGTGAATTCCTTAAGAATTATTTTATTTAGAGCTTTAATTATTTATACTTTGGATGAAAGCATATCTAGTAAGTGAATGTCAATCGTGAAGATCCAGTTATGGAGTTATGGGCACGGTATCAATCATCATCATGTTCTTGTGGTTGTCGCAATACAAAAGTGAGCGTGATTGAAATATATATATATACAAAATTCTGGAGAAAGGTTTATTTGGTATTTTTTATGAATCCATGTACGTGAATTTTAAATTCGTGATTCATATTCTCATGTATTTTATTATGTGCATTCTTTGAGAATTCAAACCAAGAAGTTTAATTCTTGAATTCTAATTTTGGAGAAAGACCTCCTCAACGTGATTCAATAGTTGTAATATATAATTGTTTCCATGTTTTATAAACATAATTAACGGGATGGATCTTTAATTGTTAAGGAAAATATATATGATTGATTGGTTTTGGCTTGAAGCGTAACAAGCAAGAATGCTACGAATGTTGGTAGCAATAAATATGTGCAGGTCATGTATTTAGTTGAAATTAAGTGTATGATAGATTTGTTAGTTACCAAGGTGATCAAATCTATAAGGTTATTTAGTTCCAAATTAATGATTATTTCAATTATCCGTAGAATAATAGATGCTAAATTATATGATTATTAGTTTATGGGTATATTGAAATTCATTGTTATAAGATATTTATGGATCACCCAAAGGTTGATTAATTATTCTTATAATTAATGAATATAATTCTAGGCTATTTGTGTATATCATTAGTTTTATTTATATACCCAAAGGTAATAGGTACTACTAATTGGGGCATATTTAATTGCCAAATAATATTAAGAGTTTTATTAGCATCATCATGTTTGTATGTTGTGTTGGTGTATCACCCAAATCAGAGTGTCAATATACATTGACTATTATTTAAATGAATCAAATGTATGACTTGCTTTATGTCTCAAAACGTTTATCTGAATTTTATTATGCAATACCTGTTTCCAATTCACTGAATTCTCATGTATGATTTGTGCCAATTTTTAATGGGCTTAACTTCTCTGACTGAAATGAGCTAGTCCAATTTCATCTCGATGTTTTGGATCTTGCTATATTGAAAGAGAAGTATGCCACTATTACTGATGCTAGTAGCAATAAAGAGAAAGCTCATTATAAATCTTGGGAAAGATCTAAGAGACTCAGCCTAATGTTCATGAGAATAACTATTGCCGACAATATTAAGACAACTCTTCCTAAGACCGAAAGTGCTAAAGAGTTTATGGGGTTAGTGGGAGAGCACTCTCAACCAAATGATAAGTCTCTTGCTGGGACATTAATGAGTACACTGACCACTGTGAAGTTTGATGGTTCACATACTATGCATAAGCATGTCATTGAGATGACAAACATTGCAGTAAGACTTAAGACCTTGGGAATGGTTGTGAATGAGAACTTCCTTATTCAGTTTATTTTGAACTCATTACCGTCTGAGTATAGCCCGTTCAAAATGAGCTTTAATACCATGAAAGATAAATAGAATGTGCATGAATTGCACAATATGTTATTTTAGGAAGAAACGAGGCTTAAGAATCAAATAAGTCACTTAGTCCATTATGTAAGCCACCAAGGGAATCAAGGTGAGCTTAATGCTCATGTATATTTTGAATCAAACTTAACTGAAGTTCCCCATAATACATGATGGATTGATTTTGGATGTATGACTCATGTTTCTAATACTATGTAGGGATTCCTTAGAATCCAAACCATAAGTTCAAATGAGAAGTTCGTCTTCATGGGAAATAGAGTGAAAGTTCCAGTGGAAGCAATTGAGACTTATCATTTAAAACTCGACACGGAACATTTTCTAGATTTACTGAAAACTCTTTATGTACCTAGTTTATCTAGGAATTTAGTTTCATTATCTAAACTTGATGTTACTGGATACTCTTTTAAATTTGGTAATGAATGTTTCACTTTGTTTAAGCATAATCATCTCATTGGTACTCGTGTTCTTTGTGATAGTTTATATAAGTTGAAATTAGATGGTTTGTATGCTAAAACCGTTTTAACTCTGCATCATAATGTTGACACTAAATGTAGTTCACTAAATGAACAATATGCTTTCTTGTGGCATAAACATTTAGGTCACATTTCTAGAGAAAGGATTAAAAGATTAATAAAAAAAATGAAATTCTTCCTAATCTAGATTTTATGGATCTAAATATTTGTGTTGATTGTATTAAGAGGAAAAAAAAAACAAAACACACAAAGAAATGAGCTATAAGAAACACTCAGCTTCTTGAAATTATGCATAATGATATTTGTAGACCTTTTGATGTTAATTCTTTCAGAAAGGAAAGATACTTTATCACCTTTATTGATGACTATTCACATTACGGTTCTATCTCCTTACTGCATGAGACATCTTAGGTAGTGGATGCATTTGAAATTTACTTGAATGAAAGTTGTTAGGTCTGATAGAAGTGGTAAGTATTACGGAAAATACGATGAAACTGGACAACACCCAGGTCCATTTGCTAAACTCCTTCACAAACGTGACATTTGTGCACAATACACAATGCTTGGTATACCACAACAAAATGGTATATCAGAAAGGCGTAATAGAACTTTAATGGATATGGTTAGAAGTATGTTAAGCAATTCAACTTTACCCTTATCTTTGTGGATGTATGACTTTAAAACTGTCATGTATTTGTTGAATAGTGTTCCTAGTAAGGTAGTTCCAAAGACACCTTTTGAACTATGGACGAATAGGACACCTAGTATAAGGCACCTGCATGTTTGGGGTTGCCAGGTATAAATAAGGATTTATAATCCACAAGAAAGAAAATTGGATGCAAAAACAATCAATGGATATTTCATTGGTTATCCAGAAAAGTCAAAGGGGTATATATTTTATTGTCCTAATCATAGTATGAGAATTGTCGAAACTAGAAATGCAAGGTTCATTGAAATGGTGAAATCATTGGGAGTATAGTTCCACGAGATGTGGAAATTAAAGAAGTTAGAATACAAGTCCTTTTAGCTTGTGCCTCTAGCAGTAAAATGATTGTTAGAGCAACATAATAATGAGTCCATGATATATAATGAACCTATTGTGAAAGAACCACAAGAAGTAGCATTAAGAAGGTCTCAAAGAGGTTATTAGCAAGATTAAGTTTCTTATGTATAGACAAGCGCACCTGTTGCATTTGTTTTAGCATCTTGATATAGGCCTTCTTGTATTAGGGAGGCTTTTGATTTTCTCTAGCTGCGGGGTATGCCCCGTTTATTGTTGTATCATTTTGGGTTTAATATAATTTACATTTTTCCCAATAAGGTCTCAAAGAGAAAGGAGACCAGCTATTTTTGAATGACTATGTGGTATACCTACAAGAAACAGAAAAAAAAAAAAAAAAAAAAAACTTAAGCATTAATGATAATGATCTAATTTCGTTTTCACAAGCTGTAAGTTGTGACAATTCTAAGAAGTGATTAAATGTCATGAAAGAATAGATAAATTCTATGAAACATAATGGTATTTGGGACCTTGTAGAATTGCCAAAGGGTTGTAAGAGAGTTGGTTGTAAGTAGGTCTTCAAGACTAAACGTGACTCTCATGGTAACCTTGAACATTACAAGGCTAGACTTATTGCTAAGGGATTTACTCAGAAAGATGACATTAATTATAAAGAGACGTTTTCACTTATCTCACGAAAGGATTCTTTCAGGATTATCATCGCATTAGGAGCCCATTATGACTTGGAGCTACATCAAATGGATGTGAAAACTACCTTTCTTAATGGAGATTTAGAGGAGAATGTTTATATGGACCAATCAATAGGGTTCTCAGTTGAAGGAAAGGAACACATGGTGTGTAAATTGAATAAATCAATATACAATCATAAGCAAGCTTCCCGCCAATGGCATTTGAAGTTTAATGATACCATTGTTTCCTTTGGATTTAAGGAAAATATAGTTGATCAGTGTATATATCTGAAGGTCAGTGGGAGTAAGGTTATTTTTCTAATTCTATATGTTAATGATATCTTTCTTGCAATTAATGATTTTGGTCTTCTTCATGAGATTAAGAAGTTTCTTTCTAGTAACTTTGAAATGAAAGATATAGGTGAGGCAAGTTATGTGATAGGGATAGAAATATTTTGAAATAGATCACAACGATTGTTAAGTTTGTCTCAGAAAGCATATATCAATAAAGTACTAGAGAGATTAAGGATGGAAAACAAATGGAAGTAATTCCATATGCATCAGTTGTTATTGAATCAACCATGGAAGTTGAATTTGTAGCATGTTTTAAGGCTACAATTTAGGCTAATTGGCTGCGGAACTTTATTTCAGGGTTGGAATTGTCGACAGTATTGCTAGGCCACTAAAAAAGTATTGTGATAACTCCGCAACAGTATTTTTTCTAAGAACGACAAGTGCTTTAAAGGTGCTAAGCATATGAAATTGAAGTACTTTGTCGTGAAGGAAGAGGTTCAGAAACAAAGTGTGTCAATAGAGCATATTAGCACAAACCATATGATAGCTAACCTTTTGACAAAGGGATTACCGCCCAAGACATTTATAGAACATGTTGAAAGTATGAACATTATTTTTATTGATTATCATTAAGTGTAATTTACCTTATGCATTTTACTGACACTCTATGCTCATTTATGATATGTTTTTTATTATTTGTTCTCTATGTTTGCATGCATATTTGTATTAGAGTAATGTTAACAGGTTTTGTCTTGAATAAAGACATTATGTTGGGCCAATTATGTACTCCTAACTAATGGTCATATTAAGGAGAAGACTAATTTGTAGTACATGGAAAGAACTATGTCGATTATGTGATGTACAACCGTCATGACTCAAATTGGTTCTTATTCTTAATCATGAATTTATGATTTATCCAATGTATAAAATGGTTTAGTCATTTTAATGTGCATTATGTTAGTTTAATCTATTTATTTTTTTAGTCCATAATGTTTGGTAATATCACATAAGCCAAGTGGGAGAATGTTAGAATTAATGTCTCATGTGAGAGACATGTGACTTATGTAGGGACTAATAAATAAATAATTAATAATTAAGGACTAAATTGTAATTGGGTTAAATAGTAGAAATTTTTAGAGATAACTATTACTTGATGAGAGTAGTGGTTATAAAAGGGTTAATACTCACTAATGTGAAACAAGGTCCACTTCTTGACACAAAAGTGTTCTCTGTAACTCCTAGTCATCACAAACGTAGAGATACAGAAAGAATTGTCAAGGAAGTGAAATCTTATTTCTCTCATCTTCCAAGGAATGAAAGTGCACTGAAAAGAAGCCTCATTATGGAGAAAGGTATGCACTGTTTATCCAGGAATCATAGGTTTCAAGATCCTATTGGTTTCATATAATTGTTAATCTAGGAAACCCTTAAGTTTTACATCCACCACCACCCTCACCCAAATCCGCCACCACCACCATAAAGGCCTTTATAATCAACCTCTTATACTCCTCCGCAATGGAACCAACTTCTTCATTGGGAATCCCAGTGTACTACTTCTTCGCCTATGGTGCTGCTGTTCTCGCTCTCTTCTCGAACTTTCCGAAACTCCACGAAGAGACTAGCTTGTCGTTTAAGGATATGGTCGGGGTGGAACTCCACGTGCCGGCCAGTGCGCCGCTAAAGGCAATGGACATGATAGAGCCCATGTTGGAGAGGGACGACCATGCTTACTAGGACATGTTTGAGTTCTGCACGTGCCTTTCAGAGGCTCGTGGGATCATAATGAACTCGTTTGAAAAGCTCGAGCCCACCCCTGTTGACGTCGTCACGGGGGGTGCATGCTTTCCAGATGCAAAATGTGTGCCTGGTGTTTACTATATAGGACCACTCATCATGGAACTGCAACAATCAAGTTTGGTCTATGATCTCGTATTTTGAATTAAATAATGTTGTTTTAATAACCATTAACCCACCTATTCTTCTTCTTCAACAAGATCCCCCTCCTTCTTTCCATTCAATTCAATACAAAAATAGTTTCCTCCATTTTTCTACATTACTGAATAGAACATTAATGGACCAAATACACCATTCTACTAGGACAAGCGGATGTGAAAGATATTTTTCTTTGTCATTTTGCTCACTTAAGGAGTGTCGATGTGTCATTGTTAACTTTTTTTTCTTAAAAAATTATGATTAATTTAGAGTTCAACCGAAAGATATGTAAAATTTGTTATAAAATTGTTTATGTCAAAGATCGAATTTGAATACGATAGGAACGATTCAACCTTGTTAACTTCTTTTTTGTTTCATTTACTCTTTTAAGTTCTTTTATATTTGATTGAGTAAAATAGATTTTGTCTTATATTTTTCTTGAATCTTATGTTTAGTCTTGAATCTTCATATTATGCAATTTAGTCTTCGAGTTTTATAAGAAAACCTATTTTTAGTCCCTCCTCATAGTATGAAGTTATAAAAAGTACAAAAATTGAAGAGTAAACCTAGAGACTAAAAATACATTTTATTTATAAAGTTTAGGGACTAAATTTGATGTTATGGAAGTTGGAGGACTGAAAAACAGATTCAACAAAAATATAGGAATTAAAAACATATTTTATCCTATTTAATTTGTCTTATATTTAGATTTTTTTTTTTTTTGCAAAAATACTCTTAAGCTAACTAGACATACTATTATTTCTTTTTAAAAATATTTGTAGAGAAATGATATTTTTACGACAAATTATATGATGAATGATGATACATGAACATTTTATTATTTTAAACACTCCATTAATATCTCTCATTTTTCTTTATCTATCTCTTTCTATCACATTATAAATTTTATCATATTATTTTCTCCCTCACTAGGTATAGGTATAATATTGTGAGTGTCCATCAAATAAATATAGTGTCGCAACCTAGTAATCAAATAGTGTCGCAACCTACCTTACGACGGGACGACAAAATAAAATAAATAAAAGCAAAGCATGTTTGTCTCCTAGGGAGCAAACGCGTGCAAGTCGGCACCAACGTTTATTCGAGGAAAACATTAGAAAAACCAAAAGGGGGTTTGCGAATTTTGAAAAGAAGGTTTCGGGAGTTGTTTACGCATAGAGAAGGTATTAGCACCCCACACGCCCGTCATAAGGGACGATAGCCTTTAACCGAGTGTGCAAACTTCAAAATTATTTATTTTCCCTTTTTATTATTATTATTATTATTTTTATTATTATTATTATGATTATTATTATTATTATTATTGTTGTTGTTGTTATTATTATTATTATTATTATTATTGTTGTTGTTATTATTATTATTATTATTATTATTATTTTGAATAGATAAAGGTGTTGCCCTAGCTCCTACGTATCCCCAGGTGCAATGAGGAAATTAGACATACGTACTTCTTTAGTAGAAATGTTTATGTTGTTTTTTAAAAAGATTTATTTTAATTGCAAACAAAGAGTTATTAAGGCGTTGGACCTTGAAACGACGTTTTAATTTTGAAAAGCGAAGAGAATCCTCAAGTGATATTTGACAAAAGAAAGTTTGGTTGGAATTGATTTTTTCATTTTCGTTTTCTATTACCTTCTAGTCTCACTAAAAAAAAATTTCATGACATTAGTGATTGACTAGAATTAAGCCTTACGAATAAAATGAAATTACCAACGATAAGTTGAGAAGATAAATGCACACATAATATCATAGAGGACCCATGAAGGTACATAGATTACATCAATCTTAAGAACAAAACTAACCGACTGTTGCACAGGGTACAAGGCTAGCAAGAGAAATGATGTAGGAAAAGATCCACGGTTCGATTGAACGGCGCCTCGGCTTTGCTTTTTTCTTCTTATCTTCCTCTTCCTGCGTTTTCACTCTGGTCCTCCAAGAATCAGCCCCAGAAACCCTTCCCCTGCATGGCTTTTTAAAGGAAAAGGCCATTTGGTGCCGGGGAAGCTCGCCCAGGCGAGCTAGTTTCTTACAACTGAAGGTATCAGCTCACCCAGGTGAACTAGAGCTCGCCCAAGCGAGCTAATTGCTTAAGGATGAAGGCATTCGATGGCCCAGGCGAGCCAGATGCTGGCCTGGGCAAGCTCAGGCTTAGAAACATCCAAAAAATGGTCTTTTTGCTTCTTTTCCTTGTGGTTTTTGTTCTCGGATTTGACAATCAAACATCAACTTGAGCAATCCCTCGACCTTGCGCTGAAACTGGTGCCAAACACCGTAATTTAGTTAGTAATGATCAAAACATCACATGTGAATGATAAAAACATCATACTCAGATGAAATTAAGGTCTGACAGTTGTCCCTTTTTACTTATCTTTTATTAAAAATAAGAGATAAGTAAAGATAATGGCACTAATTTCACTTAAGCAATCCAGCTTTTCAACCGGATTCCAAAGAAAACAAAAGAAGCAAAATCGAAAAAAAAGCAAAAGGACATTGAAGTCCTGTAACACAAAACAAAGGACCTTGAAGTCTTACAAAACATAAAATTGAGGACATTGAAGTCCTATAGCATAAGAGGAGAAGACACTTGAAGTCTTTGAAAGCATAAAAACAGAGGACGTTGAGTCTTAAGAAACACAAAGACAAGGACATTGAGTCCTATGAAAAATAAAGACGAGGACATTGAGTCCTATGAAAGATAAAGCAGAAGACGTTGAAGTCTTTGAAAAAATGTAAAATAGAAGACATTGAAGTCTTATAAATCATAAAGCAGAAGACATTGAAGTCTTTGAAAGCGTAAAAGATAGAAGACATTGAAGTCTCTGAAAGCGTAAAAGACATAAGACATTAAAGTCTTATAAATCATAAAGATAGAAGACATTGAAGTCTTTGAAAGCGTAAAAGACAGAAGACATTGAAGTCTTATAAATCATAAAGCAGAAGACATTGAAGTCTTTGAAAGCGTAAAAGACTAAAGACATTGAAGTCTTATAAATCATAAAGACAGAAGACATTGGAGTCTTTGAAAGTGTAAAAGACAGAAGACATTGAATTCTTGTGAAAACATAAAGACAGAGGACGTTGAGTCCTATGGAAACATAAAGGCGAGGATGTTGAGTCCTATGAAAGATAAAGGCGAGGACTTTGAGTCCTATGAAAACATAAAGGTGAGGACGTTGAGTCCTATGAAAGATAAAGGTGAGGACTTTGAGTCATATGGAAACATAAAGGCGAGGAATTTGAGTCCTATGAAAACATAAAGGCGACGACTTTGATTCCTGTGAAAACATAAAGGCGAGGACTTTGAGTCCTATGAAAGATAAAGGCGAGGACTTTGAGTCCTATGAAAACATAAAGGTGAGGACGTTGAGTCCTATGAAAGATAAAGGCGAGGACTTTGTGTCCTATGAAAGATAAAGGCGAGGACTTTGAGTCCTATGAAAACATAAAGGTGAGGACGTTGAGTCCTATGAAAGATAAAGGCGAGGACTTTGTGTCCTATGAAAGATAAAGGCGAGGACTTTGAGTCCTATAAAAGATAAAAGCGATGACTTTGAGTCCTATGAAAACATAAAGGCGAGGACGTTAAGTCCTATGAAACATAAAGGTGAGGACATTGAGTCCTATGAAAACATAAAGCAAAGGACGTTGAGTCCTATGAAAGCATAAAGCAAAGGACGTTGAGTCCTGCGAAACTAAAAGCAAAGAACGTTGAGTCCTATGAAAACATAAAGCAAAAGACATTGAGTCCTGCGAAACTAAAAGCAAAGAATGTTGAGTCCTATGAAGCATGCCAATAAGTACTAGTACCCAAGGGCTCAACCGTATAAGAAAGCAAGAGGTTGACTCTTTAAAAGGGTCACTCATCCCAAACTCAAAAGATAGGACATTGGATTTTGAAAACTTGCATATAAAGAGAAATCTATGCACTTATAGCCTGATATGGAGCATGAGTTATGGAATGCAGAGGCTTGAAAATTTTGTCTTGAAATGCAGTAAATGTAGGCTTTGTATCTAGTCATGCAAAAGGTTTTGAATCATGAAAATTCTGTAATGCTCATGACATTTTTTTCCCTCTTTTGTGATTTTTTTTATGAAGAACACAGATTGATCGCCTCTTTCTGAAGGACATGATAATTCATGCAATCTCATCCTATCTTTTTGTAAATCTCCTTGGGGACTCCCTCAAAGTGTATGTTTTGATTTAATCACTTGACAATTTTGGGTGACGGCAATGGAGCCATTTGATATTTAATCAATCAACTGAAATATTGATCCTAGGATTTGTCCCTTTCTTTTTGTTTAAAAACTTTGATTATTCTGCACAACAAGAAAATATAAGGCTTTGGGATCGATCGCATGCACCATTGAAGGATGGTAATGGATTGTTACATTTTGGTATATGACCAAGTGAAACTTTCCTGATTTAAGATCATAGAGTGATGCCAATGGTATGTCGATCTCGCTGAAACTTGATGACATGGGTTGATCCCAAAATAATTTATACAACAAAGGCCATCCTCAGATGTACCCTACTATCACAATTGTTTTTAGGCATTTTCCATGAGCTCTTGGTCAAATGGGTTTTCTTCTCAAATGTGAATCCAAACTTAAAAGCAAAATTAGTCATTCCTTGATCCACATGGGCTTTATTAGGCTTGTAACGTGGTCAGGGGTAAGAGGGCTATGAAAGAAAGAATCAGAGAGGCTCAAAGAGTGTTTAAGAGTCTTGTTTGTACTTTTATTCATTTCAACTTTTTTGGGTTGGGCTCTACTCCTTTTGTCTTATTCATTAATCTTTATTGCACTTTTGTGCCTTCCTTGTAAAATGGAGGACTCTTGTCTTCTTTTTCTTTCACTTACCTTTGGCGGATTTGCTTTCTACTCTTTTTTGTTCTTAACATCATTGTTGCCCAACCTAGAGCTTGGTAAACCTCATGCATGTGTTGTTTGTATTGCTCTTTCCAATAGTTTAGCGGTGGTTCCTACTTAGGGTTTTGTTGTTGTTGTTGTTGTTTTTTTAAGAAAACAAATATGTTTTGGCTCGGAAGGGGTAACAAGGGATAAATTAGTGTTTGGGATGATGAAACACGGCCATGTGTCATTTCAAATCTTGACTAGAGACTTTTACAGTTTGGATTTTGGGACAAAACCTTTGATAACACGCCCCTGATTGTTTTTCCCTTTTTATTTCCATAACTTTTGCCTAGGCCACCCTTTTGGGTTTTCAACCTATCATGAGAGGACTTCTTGTCTGCCCCTAGGTTCGCTTGAAGCTCATGCATGGTGCCTATCATTGCCCCAATGTAGGGTTCGGAGGTATATGTTGTGGTCGTTTGCCACGACCTTGTAGCAAGAAGAAATGAAAGAAAAGAAATGAAAGAAATTGTACAGGTTCTCGAAAAAGAATTTTCAAGGACAAGAAATATTTAAAGGATTTTCAATTGAAAGATTAAGTCAAATGACTCTTGTTCTTCACAACTCATTTTTTTCTCGAGAAAGAAAACTTTCAAGAATGATATGATGAGATCACACGAATGTTTATACTTCTTATTTTTGAATTGGAAACATAGTCAATCAAATGTTTATTCGC
Source organism: Glycine soja (assembly GCF_004193775.1). NCBI lineage: Eukaryota > Viridiplantae > Streptophyta > Magnoliopsida > Fabales > Fabaceae > Glycine > Glycine soja. The sequence goes on from NC_041005.1 coordinate 12,386,601, forward strand.
TTTACTCGTCGCTTACGGCACCCCTACCAAACGTGTAGAATGTGCAATTTCTGATTGGGCGGACTTAGAGATCAACTCAGGAGCGCAGGTCAAACCAATGACTTACATTCACATTCCAGTGGAAGTTAAATAAGCAAAGATGTAATTATGAGAGAATGAAAGACAACAACATCAAATTCATCCATATTATTAACATAATGATTGTTGCTTACAGTGATAGCATAAACTTGAAAATCCTAATGAGTCATTGGAAACATCTAACAACAACCTTCAAATTGCCCCAACCATCATGCATAGTGTTGCTTGACCATGTAAGAATCCACAAGCGATTCTCCTCCTCAAATCTCAGCCAGCCTACATCGATCAAACTTTGCACCTTATGTTTCAGGGTCATACAATGCTCAATGAAATGCCCCAGAACTCCCCCATGATGAGCGCATGTCACATTAGAGTTGTATCCTCTAGGAAATGGAGGTTGAGGAATCTTTGTTGGGTTTATGGCTACCATTGCATTGTTGAGCAGATAAGGGAGTAAGTCAACATATGGGATTGGAATTGGGGTGAATTCTACAAGCTTCTTTTCTAGAAAGTTCCTTCCCTGGTTGGTGTTTTGATTGGTATTAGGGGTGGTGTTTGGTCTTGGATGTGCAGCAGGTGGATTTTGTGGCAGATTTAGGGGTGGCCTTTGCAGATGATTGGGCACTCTTGGTTGGTAGGGTGGTGAGTAATAGGAATGACTGATATTTGCTGAGTATTGATATTCTTGGGGAAGATATTGGTACATGGGATTTAAAGGGCTGGTGGGAAATTTGGCCATGTAGGAACGATAGTCACGGCATGGGTTTCTCCCTCCTTCTTATTCCCTCTACTCATCCCAGGTCTTCTATTACTAGAACTTGCAGTAGCAGCATAATCAAATTTCCCTTTTCTCAGACCTACTTGGATCCCCATGCTGACAAACACTAAATCTGCAAAACTTGAAGGCATGTAACCTACCATCTTCTCATAGTAAAACATTGGCAATGTGTCCAGTATCATTGTTATCATTTCTCTCTCCATCATCAGGGGCGCTACTTGAGATGCCAGATCTCTCCACCTTTGAGCGTACTCTTTGAAAGATTCATTGTCTTTCTTGCACATATTTTGTAGTTGCATTTTATCTGGAGCCATATCAGAGTTATACTGATACTACCTAATGAAAGCAGCCATTAGGTATTTCCAGGAATGGACCCGAGAAGGTTCCAGGTTAGTATAGCAGGTAATAGTTGCCCCAGCAAGACTCTCCTGGAAGAAATGCATCAACAACTTTTCATCTTTCGCATACGCCCCCATCTTCCTACAATACATTTTAGGTGATTCTTTGGGCAAGTGGTTCCCTTGTACTTATCAAAATCTGGCACCTTGAACTTTGGAGGAATAACCACGTCGGGTACCAAGCACAACTCTGCCATGTCAGTAAAGACATAATTTCCTCCTCCAATGGCGTGTAGCCTCTCCTCTATATGCTCAAACCTCTCCTTCTCAAGTATTGTGGAAGGCCCCTCTCCCATTACAAAATGCAAGGGTTGTGATAACGGACGATATTGAGATATTTCAGGAGCATTCAGCACAGGGATGCCCGAAAATGCCTGCCTTTCAGTGGTATATCCTGGATAAACCGTGAACCTAGCCAGAGTGTGGTCTTAGGGAACTTCATGTGCTTCCCCCATGGGTTGAGAGAAATGTGCATGATCAGATTGGGGTTGCTGATTCTCAATGAGTACGGGTGCAAAATTGTTGATATTCTCACTAGAAGCGTATACAATAGTGGGCGGTGTATAATTAGGAGGCAACCCATATGGTGGGAAGGAATGCTTGCTCTGAACCTTAACATGATGGGGCTCACATGCACTTTTCGCTGCCTCGCCTTCTTGACCTACTACATCTGAGACTAGATGATTCACTTGAATGAAACCGGCCGGGTGAATCGGGTCCATCTCAGTAGTAGTACTCGCAGCAACAACTGTAGCAGTGTTATCCTTCATCATCTTCCTCATGCTAATCATTGCTTCCATCATCGTTGTCATTTGTTCCTTCATGGCCTCCATATCGGCCTTCATTTGTTCCTGTACTTCTTCGATTTCACTCTTTATTCTGGCCTTAGCACGCATCTGGTAAGGGTGCCGTAAAGGGCGTTCTTTCTCTTTGGTTACAATGATTACGATTCTGATTTCAAGGAAAGAATGCAATGAGCAACGCAACCAAAGTGAAAAGACAAACAAGCATGAATGCATGTGAATGATACGTTGCTGAAGTATTGAGAATTTTACATAGGACATTCAGTAGAACATAGGATCGAATCAACTCTAATTTTCATTAAATCTCGTCATAGTCAAAGTCAACTGGAAATAAAACATGGACACATCAACAGTTCGTAATTTTGTAAGTTATTAGCTCAATCATGAGTTGGTAGTTGTCAAAGAAGCTATGTAAATTTGACCCATCTTCTGCCCTAACTTTCGCAAGCTGGTTACTTCCAAACTTTGACCTTGACTTGATAAAATCCTTTTCTTAAAGACTATGCTTGGTTCGACCCTATGTTCGTAGGAATAGAAATTTTGATCACCAATATTTCAACAACCTATCATAGAGGAGATATGAGGAATGATCAGGGCATAGTTATGTTATGCATGACAAATGTATTTATCAAACCGACACAAGATGCACGAATGACAAATGTTAACAATGCATTAGGTACCATGTTCATGTGATTTCAATCATTTTCAGGAGAAAGGATGGTATAACCCCAAGATGGTTTGTTTATAGCTATTACCATGGTACCCAACACATGTAACTAAAAACGCGGTGTAAACTTTCACACTTCATTGTGACTTTTGGCGACGAAGAAGGGAATGCAAGGCATAAGCAACTATACGACAAGATTATGCATAACATGCAAATGATGATAACAGAATGTATGCAATTGGCTGAACAAAAACATGCTAAATGAATATGTATGACAATGCAATGACTTACGCAAATGCAATGCATGAATATGATAAATGATAAATGCAGGAATGATATGTCCATTATGATGCCATGAAGAGATGCATGATGTGGTCAAGGAAACCAGACATGGTGAGTTTGCTTTGTGTCCTTAATTCAGGAACCTAACGAAAATGATCCCAAAGTCCACTATCTAGTGACAACTCCCAAGGGTATTTTCATGTAACCTTACTGGCCTCTAGAGATATCATCCTCTTAAGTAATACACTGTGGCGATAAGGACTATCAGCGACAATGCATCACCAAAAGAGGAAAACTCTAGATGAGGCTTCACTGTTATCAAGCGAGTAGGGGACCCAACATGATCACAGATCGACCTCTACTCCCTATGGCTAACATAGACACAGGTATAGGGCCCAATTTCTCAAAGTGTGTGCAAAAAGTATGGGTGTCATGTGTGAACAAAGCAACCTAAGAATTACCTAACCTCACCTGCAAAACAACCAGAAAATTCCTAGGCAGATACAAGAAGTATAACACATGTCATCTATCCTAGGATTTAATGGCATAATTTATTTTTAACTACAAAGTTAATAGATACAAAGACACACACCAAGAGGTGACAACATGACAAAGGTTATATGCAAGTATGAACAAAACAAAGGATAAAAGAAATGAGGTTGAAGAAAAAACCACAAAAAGAACTATAGCGAAATGAAGCGATCATGAACGTGAGCATAACATAAGGATAAAAGAGAAAAGGGAACACAAATAAAGAAAAAATCACAAAAAAATTGCACACTGATCAAATGGCTTAACTCTCTTACAAGGTCCCTAGTGGAGTCGTCATCTATTGCAACCTACCTTACGACGGGACGATGAAAGAAAATAAATAAAAGCAAAGCACGTTCATGTCTTAGGGAGAAAACGCATGGGAGTCGCCACCAACGTTTATTCGAGAAAAACGTTATAAAAACCAAAAGAGGGTCTACGAATTTTGAAAAGAATGATTCGAGAGTTATTTACGCATAGGAAAGGTATTAGCATCTCACGTGCCTGTCATAAAGGACGGCAGCCTTTAACTAAGTGTGCAAACCGTGACTTCAAAATTATTTATTTTTCCTTTTTATTATTATTTTTTTTTTCGAATTGACAAGGGTGTTGCCCTTACTCCTACGTATCCCCAGGTGGAATAAGGAAATCAAACATACGTAGTTCTTTAGTAGAAATGTTTATGTTGTTTATTTTTTTTGAAAGATTTATTTTAATTGCAAACAAAGAGTCGTTAAGGTGTTGGACCTTGAAACAACGTTTTAATTTTGAAAAGCGGAGATAATCGTTAAGACGTTGGACCTTGAAACGATCTCAAGTGATATTTGATGAAAGAAAGTTTGGTTGTGAATTGATTTTTTCATTTTTGTTTTTTATTACCTTCCAGTCTCACTAAAAAAACAAATTTTCATGACATTAGTAATCAACTAGAATTAAGCCTTATGAATAAAATGAAATTACCAACAATAAGTTGAGAAGATAAATGCACACCTAATATCACAGAGGTCCCATGAGGGTAATAAAAAGGCTAGCAAGAGAAATGATGTAGGAAACGATCCATGGTTCGATTCGACGATACCTCAGCTTTGCTTTTTTCTTCTTATCTTCCTCTTCCTGTGTTTTCCCTCTATTCCTCCAAGAATCAGCTCCTGAAACTCTTCTCTTGCATGACTATTTATAGGAAAAGGCCATTTGGTGCAAGGGAAGCTCGCCGAGGCGAGCTAGTTTCTTACAGCTGAAGGTATTAGCTTGCCTAAGTGAGCTGGTTGCTTAAGGATAAAGGGATTCCATGGCCCAGGTGAGCCAGATGTTGGTCTGGGTGAGCTTATGCCTAGAAACATCCAAAAAATGGCCATTTTGCCCCCTTTCCTTGTGATTTTTGTTCCCGGATCTGATAATCAAACATCAACTTGAGTGATCCCTCGACCTTGTAGTGCAACCGGTGCCAAACACTGTAATTAGTTAGTAATGATCAAAACATCATAGGTGAATGATAAAAACAGCATACCCGCATGAAATTAGGGTCTGACAAATAGTATCAAACATTACGAGTAGAATCAAATCACCAATAATGAGTAGAAAATATTCATACGTATATAATATCAAAAGGAATACATAAGGGTACAAAGATTACATCCAATCCTTAATAAAAACTAACCGATCATTGTGCAAAGCACAAGACTAACAAGAGAAATGACGAAGGATGCGATCCACGGTTACAACTCTGCAGTGCCTCAGCTCCACTTTTCCTTTTCTCCTTCTTCTTCCTTAGCCTCTGCGTTTTTCTCTGTTTTTTGGTTCTACTGGATGTTTTTTCCTTCAACAATGAATGGCTATTTATAGAAAACAGCTAAAGAGTGCATGAACATTCGCCCAGGTGAGTTGTTTACTTAAGGCTGAAGCAAGATCACTAGCCCAAGCGAGCTGGTTGCTAGCCTGAACGAATTGGGTGTCAGAAATCTTAGTAAAATGACCATTTTGCCCTTCTTTTTGGCTTTGTTTTTGGATCTAACAAACAACCATTAAAACCTACAAAATCATAGATGAATCTTTCATATTTAAACAACAACATTATTAAATGTATAATATATATAAAACAACTAGATTTAAGGATAGTTTATAAGAAAACTATTACAATCGAAAGATAAGTTAACAATTTAATCCCAAAAATAACTGAAATTTGGCACTTATCACAATGTCTATTGATTGAATATGGTCATTTGCTTCAAACTTTAGTGTTTTCTTCCTGGATTTGTGTTTTTAACTCCTTTTTTTGAAATATTTATTTTTGATGGCTAAGTGTTTGATATAATTTATCGATCTAGCTAGAACTACATCTTTTTTAGGTGTTAGCAACAATGAAGTAAGAGTCAAATATTAAAGGAAAAACTATTTTTGCCTTAAGACTGATTCATTCATAAGGTCAATTGTTAATTTGTTAGAATATTTAACAAAGATATTAGGATAATTTCGTCTATTCATATATTTCAATTGTCGTTTGTTAACGACGTTAACAGAAGGGGAGTAAAAATAATATAAGAGAGAGGAGTATCAGGTGCAATGTGAAAAAAAAAAAACATAATTTACTTATAAAAATATAATGAAAAAAAAGTTTTCTCTTTCAGTAAAATTTGTATTTGATATATAATTTTTGAATGAACTATATGACTGTGATCTCCCAAGAATATTTGGTATATTTTAGTCCTAGATTTAATTACTTTTTGTACGCACAATTCAATTTATAAATTAAGCAAACTCGTTCCATATTAATTATATCTAATTGATACTCCTATATATATCTGGTACTGTAACACAAAAAGGCTAAACCATCATATCATTTGAATCAAAGATTAAACCATGAACAACATATATTAGTGAAACCAACACAGATTTCAACCAATGGATCGAATTGAAAAGCATATACGTACTATTAAAGAATGTGTTACTAGTAATCATCCTTTGCGGATTTACTTGAATTTTAGCTTTGTAAGGAAAGTATAGTTTCTATAAAAAAAAAAAAAAAAAAAAAAAAAAAAAAAAAACACAGATGTAGCAACGGATAGTAAACAATGTTTGTCATGGCTTGATGAACAACCAAGTAGAAGCGTGGTGTACCTGTCTTTTGGGAGCCGTGGATCATTCTCAGTGTCACAACTGAGAGAGATAGCAAAAGGGTTAGAGAGGAGTGGCCACAGGTTCTTATGGGTCGTGAAAAGGCCAACACAAGACGAGGGAACAAAGCATATTCACGACATAACAGCAGGGGAATGTTCCGACTTGAGTTCAAGGGCAGGGGCCTGGTGGTGAGGTCGTGGGCCCCACAAGTGGAGGTGCTGAGTCGCGGCTCGGTCGGCGCGTTCGTGAGTCACTGCAGGTGGAACTCGGTGTTGGAAGGGGTGGTTGCCGGGGTGCCAATGGTTGCGTGGCCACTGTACACGGAGCAGCACGTGAACAGGCACGTGATGGTGTGGAGATGAAGGTGGCTGTTGCGGTGGAGCAAAGGGAAGAAGATGAGTTTGTGAGTGAGGAGGAGGTGGAGAAGAGGCTGAGGGAGGTGATAGTGTGAAACGAAGACGCCCCTACCACGAGATTTACAGCAATTCACAAGAGATTAACAACAATTTACACATTCTCTTAATTTACTGAGTTAAACTCCTTTGATGCAATGTTGTAGAAATGATAATTGTTTTGAGTTCTAACATGGATTTAAATTGCCATTATGATTGGATTGTAGCTGCTATGTAGTGGCAGAATGAGTTAATACATGATCATCTTTTTAATCAGAGTTTAATGATCATACATATAGTGTAAAACAATTTACACAGTTACGATTAATATAACTTTTAAAATAATTATGTAAAAATCAATAAATTTATCATACACGATAATTTATGATTAGACGACGATTAATGTATAATATTTTTTCTCTTCTAATTATTTATATTAAATTTTATATAATTTGGATGTTAATTACATATTATTCGTTATAAACTTAATTTATTTTATAAGATTTTTCAATTCAATAGGTTAGATTAATTAATTTTATGTTCTACATAAAATTATTAAGTGGTATAAGTACAAAACGTTGATGTTTTGTATAAGAAATTGTTAGTTATATTGAATTCATAATAAAATTACAGATGTTCTTAGAAAATGCAGTTTTATGAGAAACGTACAGGTGTTAAAATTCAATTGCTTAACAGAAAAAATAAGGCTATCAACTCGCCAACTCCTCTTACTACATACTAATTAATATATACAAGTTCTGATATGTTCAATTTCTAAGTGCATTGTGATTAGTAATGATCTGTGGTCTTGCTTATTTTCTGTTCATCAATTTTGACACCTTGCTTGAGGTAAATTTTGCATTTTATTTGAAAATGGAAAACAAGGTAGGATTGTTGGAGACTCTAGCTAGCTAGCAATGGGTGCGTGGCTTCTCTGGCTATTTAAAAGGCATAAATAATTGACCAATCTACAAGCTGAACTTTTGGCTTTCTTTTCCATGGTCTTTAAAACTCTTTAGACTTTGTTTTGTCTTATCAACTTTGGATAGATGGTGTTGATTGAATGTTGTTACAAATATAAATTGTGCATTCTAGACATGATGTAAGGATTGTTATATGCATGGGTGTAGGAGTAGGAAGTTTTAATACGGAGGGGAATCATTGATGATGCACATTATATTGATAAGTGGGGTTCAAATCATGACAACATTGTTTGAGAGGGATTGGATGGACCACACCTCCACATGGGTTAGTGGGATTCACCCTCACATTTTTCATGGTTTGATCTGCTCCGCTCTTGTTTCTTGTAGTTTGTGTATGTGTGTGTTTTTAAATGGATAGGGATTTTAGGATTGAAACTTCTTTATTGAGAATTTTTGGGTGGCGATAGGAGAATGATATTTAATATAATTTTTGTGATATCCTTTATTCTTTTGGTAATATAAGTAAAATGCATATTTAAACCTACGCTTTTCCTTTTCCAAATTAGGTGATGTAAAACAAAAATGTAAAAAAAAAAAAAAGTGCAAATGTCATAACACACTCCTATGTACAACAACAGTCAATTGTTTCGAACTTCTTTTTCTACCAAATTATATTTCTTTTTTCATAAAGGATGTAGGCCACTTACGGGTCTTAAAAAGAAGTAAGCACAAACACAACCTATCAGTTATCATTGTTTAATTAATTTATCAAATTTTGCATGTATTGCTTGAAACATAATATGCTTTCAAATTACTTTTTCCCCTTCGTTAATCTAATAAAAAGTTGGACAGTTTTAGTAATTTTTATTTATTAATAAGTCGTGGTTAAAACCTGCATTAAAGTTGTTGACGTAGCTAAAATTTGAAGTAGGCATTATACTCATTACCAAGTAAACCATTTTTTTTATATATACCTAACATGAATCCATAAGTCTCTTTAAATGAAAAAGTTAAACATTTTTATTGCTATCAAAATTAATTATAGTTGTACTACTCAGATTCAATAAGGCTCCTATGATCAACCAAATAATCTACTCGAAATCTAAAGAAGATGAGAAATCTAATTAAGGTAAGAAGAAATTTCCATCTTCTAGAAAGATAGAGATATCTCCAAATACTAGAAATCATCTATTATTAGAGAAAAAATAAAATAAAATCATATATTTTCATATTTATATAATCTTACAAGAGAAATTAAAATTTTATCATCTAATTTCACTTCTATAAAAGAGATTGTTAAGGTCGAGATAAACAAATTTTATTTCAATCTACTTTAAGACACATGCTCTTACCCTTGCACGGCTAATTTGAATGTCAAAATATATTTGCAAATACATCTACCACCGTACAATGGAAGAATATACGAAGAAATACCATCGTGAGTAAATTCTACTAACAACAATAGTCAATGCAGAAATTGAAAATAAATAAATTTAGCCAAACTATCTTACTAGTTACTTCTGTTCAACTTGGTTAAAATGCCTGCAAATAGGTAGCAAACTAATTGTACAATTGTTAGCCTTTGTCGACATTCGTTGGGTGAAAATTAAATTTTGTTTTGACAAAACTTGCGTTAGAAAAAGTTGTCGGTAGCAACCCAAGAAATGCCAAAAAAAAAAAAAACATAGGGTAATTACATTATTGATTATCTCTCGTAATTTGGAATTGATTTTTAATTAAAAAATATAGACTAATCTCAATTTAATAAAGTTAGTACAAAACAGATATGGAAGTTAAGTACTCAACCACACTTTACGTATGCCTAGATACAACTAATTTCAATTATTTTTTCTGTTTACCGGTCAAACCATTAAGAGAATCCAAAACAAAAGTCGTAATGCAGAGACTTTTCTAGCTCTTTAGACAAATGGGTGGACTAAGACACGCGAATCTTGTATAAATTATCAAAGATATTGCCAAAAAAAAAAACATAATTAAATTCTATTATCAAGTGACTTAATCTGTGTTGAATCTAATAAAATAACCTTCTGTTTGGATTAGAAATTTTAAAATTCCAGGATATTTGAAATGCCTAAAATTTGAATTGTTTTTATTTTAATTTCCTTTATTTTTCAAATACTTTGTTTGGATAAATTAATTCAAATTTCTTCAATTTTAAATTTTTTGTTTGGATATGGAAATTCAATTTCCTCCATATGTAAAATTTTAATTATATATTTTAAATAGATGAAATTTTAATACTAAACTTTATAGAAAACAAACACAATCTAATTTTGAAATATTAATTAAAAACTATTTTTCAAATATTAATAATTTAAAAATACAAAATATTGATAATTTTAATTAGGGTTCTTTTGTCTGACCACAATCAGTGATATTTTTAAACTGACATCAACTAACACTATTTTTTGGTCAACATCAAATAGGGTTTTTTTTGTCAAAGTATGTTAGGAATATTTGTCAACTGACATCAACCGGGGCTATTTTTCGGCTAACGTTGGTTGAGTTTATTTTTTAGCTGATGTTGGCTAGGTTTTTTTTACCAACATCAACTAGGGTTTGTTTGGCCGACATCGGCTAGGGTCTTTTCGAACGACATTAACCAAGGCTATTTTTAGCCAACATCGACCTAAAAAATTCTAGCAGGCGTTGACAAAAAAAATCTACCCAATATCGACTAAAAATAGCTTGGTCGATGCCGACCAATAGAATCTACCCAATGTCGGCTAAAAAACATCATTGGTCAACGTTGACCGAAAAACCCTAGTCGAAGTTGGCTAAAAAATAGTCCTAACCAATGTCGGACAGAAAACTCTACCCAACGTCGATTATAAAATAGTCTTTGTTGATGGTGGCTAAAAAATAGCACTGACAGATGTTGATCGAAAAAACTCTAGTGGATGTCGACTGTAAGAACCTAATCAATGTAAACTAAAAATAATCATACCCAATGTCGGTCAAAAATACTTAGCTGGTGTTAGCAGAAAAAACCCTAGCCAACATCAACCAGAAAACCTAACTAATGTGGTTAAGAAATAGCTCTGGCTGATGTTAGTCAGAAAATTCTAGTCGATGTTAACAAAAATATCCTAACCGACGTCGACTAAGAAAATCTTGTTGGCATCAGCCAAAATACCTTAGCTAATATCGGCTAAAAAATAACCCTAGTCGATATTGGCTAAAAAATAATTTTGACTAATGTTGTCTGGAAAAACCTAGCTGACGTCGGCTGAAAAATCCTAACAGGTGTCTACTCAAAAGTTAGTCATAACCGATGTTAGTAGAAAAAATCTAGCCAACGTCAACCAAAAAAATCATTGGTCAACATCAACTGAAAAAACCTGAATGAAAACGACCAAAAAAATCCTTGGTCAACATCAACAAAAAATTCTCATGATTGGCGTCAGTGAGAAAATAACCTTAACCAACATCATCTAAAAAAAATCTTAGCCAATATCGACAAAAAATAGTTTTGGTTGACATCATATAAAAAAATTCTGACTGAAAATCTCAACCAATGTCAGTGAAAAACAACTTATGTCGATGTCAGCCGTAAAAGCTTTGGTCACCTATAGTTGTGAGTGTTGAGCGAGGAAGAGTCACAAGCAAGAACGTCAGTTAGAGTGAACATTTCTGAAAAAAGAATTTCAAATTCTATATTTTTTGAGAGAATTTGAAATCTCACTATTTTAGTCAATTAAAATGATTCATAAAATTATCAAAAATTAAATATTTCAAATATTCTATCCAAACAAGCTATTTTATCATAAATCATTTTAAATTCCTTGAAAAAATGAATTCCCCTGTTGAATTGCTCCATCCAAACACACTATAAAGGTTCTACCAAGTTCTTAATTGAACACAATCTATCATAGTCATAGCCACTAATTCTTAAATTGACCTGGACTTCTTGAATGCAATAAATGAGAAAAATAAACTACATATACCTTTGACATGTGTTGAAGAATGTCAAATACAAAAGAGTCTAATAATGAAAAGTCCACCTATGTATGCCTTGGCATTATATATATATATATATATATATATATATATATATATAAGATGTAAACATTAGTTTTTATTTAAAGAATCAGGGAATAAAATTTTACATATGAGGTCCAAGAGGCATGCGGCTCATAATTTCTTGGTACACTGATGAGCCATTTGACAGGTTAAGGCCACCACGTTCAGGAATAGCCTCCACATTTGGCTCTCCCTTTGGCAACATGAAACCCAAATCATTTGCCGCACGTTGTTGTTGGTTTTGTTGTTGATGCGCTGCCAAGAATGAATGAACAGGCATGACAGGAAGCTTTGCTTGCGCATGGCCCAACCCTGACATCACCAGATTTGATAGCATGGATTGGTTCATACCGAAGGAGAAGCCATGGGAAGGTCCTAGTTGCTGCCTCCCGGGTAGGTTGAATGAGCCCAGGGAAGGCCTCTCAAGCCTTCCAATGCCGTTGTGAACTTCAGATGGTTCAGGTCTGTGAACATGGGTCTGAAGAGAAGCTTGGCCAGGAACTGCATTGGAAGCATTAGCATTGACGTGACTGCTGGCACGAGCAGCTGGAACATCATGGTTGTGCTTTCCCTCATACGTAGTGATCACAGATTTAAGGTCATGTGATGCTCTCTCCACATGCTTCCTTACTGTGCACCCTGCATTTGTGCACTTGTAGTAACTCCTGCAGCAAAACAGCTACATTCAGCTTTGTAACAAATGAAATGATGTATTGTTTGTATAACATATGTGCATGCACAGATAATATCGGAGGAGAATGACTACCTTGGGTTGGGATTTCCTTTGACAACTTTTTGTCCATATTTCCGCCACCGATAACCATCATCGAGGATATCTACTTCGCTGGTAGTCTGTACAACAACTCTAGGCTCACGAATGGCTCTAGTAGCTCCACTCAACTCTGCATATGATTCCAGTTTCCTGAGAAAGTAGTTCATTGATTTCAATATGTTAGACAAATAAATATTAGTTTAGAAAAATTAAAACTTAAAGACAAGTACCTTCTCTTAGACTCAGATTCATCTCCTTCCCCATCATAACCTAATGATACACTACCATGAGTGCCTTGATCGTCTTCATCTTCTTCGTTAGAAAAAGTAGATGAGGCATCCACTGCCTCTCCTGAATCAAAGTGAGTACCATTTTGAGTCTGCAAATTGGGGGGCTGCTGGTTGCAGTATTCAGGGCCAACGGATGCTGATGAAGCGGCTTCAAGGTTGTCATGCTTCCAACTAGCAGCTCCAGCTATGTTTCCCTTTTGTACATTAGCCCATCCCAAGTCGCCATCACCACCGTTGTGTGGTTCAACATGTTCAGGGTGGTCCACTTGCATGTCAGTATGAAGGTTAACCAAACCTATACCTGACCGACGATTTGGAGGAGGTTTTGGATGGTTGTGTGTTCCCTTGTAGATGATCTCAGTTATGTGGCCCTCATGAGATCTTTCTACTTTCTTCTTCACTTGACAGTTTGGATGTGTACACTTGTAGTAACTTCGAGGGTACTCGCTGCCCTTCACTTGCTTTTGGCCATATTTTCTCCAGTTATATCCATCTTCAGATGGTGCACCACCAACACCACTAGCCATTGAGTCTCCATTGCCTCTTTGATCTCCTTCATCTACTTGCTCTTCAATTGGTGTAGAATGTTCATTGCCACCGCCAACAACATCAAAAGCCCTTTGATCAGCTGAGAACATCTTAATTCCATTATCTTTTTGAGGAGGTGATTCAGCAAAGTCGGCCTGAAGACGAAAACCACTTTTGTTCTCAGTTTGAGCTTTGACAGCATCAACACTTTGAGATTGAAAAGAATTTTCAGACTGAGCCGAAACCTCAATACCAGGAAGGGACTGTTGAGGAAGTGTAGTAGGATTTATCATCTGCAAACAGAGAACCAACCAAATGACCAAAACGAAGAAATTGATGAACATATTATTGCCAAGACATCGCTGTCAAGTGTCAACTCAACTCACTACAAATCCCATACTATGTGCATCAGAAGATATCTAACTTGAATCATTATCAATAACTGCACAACACCCAATGAATGTGTGTACAAATGACATGTAATGTTGATTTGAAGAGTAATTTGTGAATAAATATATTTCAGTGGATAAAAGGATTATTAGAATGTGCTTACTTTTCTTCCAGCACCATGATAAAAAGAGCCTGAATCTGTTGCACGCTTGAAAGCAAAGGATGATGTGTAGATATCATCAAAGCCATTATCTTTACATTTTTCTGGAGCATCAGATGATAATTCTGAGTTCCTCATGATGCCATTTGCCATGAACAAGAACTTTCCGGTAGTTGGAGAAGGCTGTGCCTGAAATTAGACAGATTCATAACTCAATAGGAGGTAGAACGATGTCAACAGAACCAGGAATCAGTTTCCTACAACAGCAGATAGACCACTATTGGTGCCTCAAAAAGGAAAAGTGATAACTTAGGACTCTAAAAACTACATTTGACACCATGTGTTCAGAACATAAAAAGTGTATCATTGCATGGCATGCAGAGCAGCAAGAATCCAAGAGGTTTATAGTTTCCCAGTTAAACAGTGTGAGTAGCACTACATGATGAAAATCAAATCAAATATTAAGCACAGTCGCATACCATTACCAAGACAACAGGGTCCTACCAGCTCTTTCAAAGTTAAAGTACAAACATAATTTATATATAATTATACACTCTATGTCTGAGTGCACCACCTACTGTTACAAAAAGTATATTGAAAAGAAAAAGTAACAAGACATGACATTTTTTAACCTGTTCTAGAGGATGTTTCAAAACTATGGTGTCAGAAAAGGGTTACCATATTAACCAAACAGCATGCCCCTGATGAAATTTGAGGAGCTTAAGAAAAGACAGAAAAGAAACATAAGAAAGTGCAAGCATGGAAATTCCAGAAGTGAATCAGACAAGGTCATAGGAAAACTTTAGATCACCTCATAAAATGCTTATTCAAATTGAAAGAATAACCTCGTACGAATCCTCATATTGTCCAAATTACAACATTAACATTACATAAAAGAATTAAATACACAGACATGCATACCGTTATCTATCCTATCAGACATACACACCAGGACTTCAGGAGCAACAATAATGGTTTGTGCTTTGTAGTGTTGTATGCTTACAGCCACAACTAGGATCTATTCTATATCCCTTCCTTCTATTATTTCCCCCTTTTTTCCTTGTGGTTTGAGAGAATAAATAGCAAATTTGATAAACAAATAAACAATCCGCAACACAAATAAACCAAAGCTCACCAGTGAATTTGCAAGGAACACTGGAGAATCTAAAAGTGTAGTAGGACTGAGACCAGGCGGGATTGTCAAGTACGGAGACTGAATGTCGGGATTAAGCGAAAGGTCAGTAGATCTAATGCTTTCTGTATTCAACCTTGGAGCATTAAACCCGGCTCTAGCAGCCATTCTTTCAACAAGACCACCCCGGGAGCTCGACTTCTGCTCGGTCTGAAAACTCACATCGGTCAATTGGGCTCCAGAATCACCATCTTGTGCCCTATCATTCATGTTTTCTTTCCCTGTCTCACTAGGCTCACGATGTCCCGAAAAGAGATCCCCAGTTCTACCACTTCCAGAATGTTCTGAGATTGATCTTGTCACACTATCTTCTTCGAACATTCTGGAAAAAAAGGTCCTTGGACTTGGGCTAGCAAGACCCCAATCACCAGTAAGGCCAACATTATCATCAATCCCAGCCATTCAGACCTCACCTTATGAACACCTAACCTGCAAAAACCAAATTTTCTGAAAAATAAGGCAAAAAAAAACACAGAAACCCCACCTTCAGCACCAGAAACACAAAATGACAACCACTCAAAAGAGAAGAAAAAAAGTAAATGATTCTGTTTACAAACATATATGCAGATTGCTTAATCTGCTGACAAAATAAAAGACAACCCTGCCAACATAAATCATCATAGGACAAATGCTTTTAACAATAAAAATTTCCAAAAATTCATACCCCCCACTTTGCTCATTCACCATTTGACAGAGTCTCAAAATCATCAATAAAAAGATCCTATTTTTAATCTTCTTTCAGTCCCTTCCAACAAGAAATAATAAAAAAACCAAAAACGGGACAAAACCGAACACAAAAAACACGACCGAATTCATGAAAAGAGACAAACAACATTGTTTCAAAATAGTTTAAATCACCAAACAAACAAGGTAAAAAGCACAAAAACAGAACAAAAATAGAGGGGGGGGGGGGGGGGGGAACAAAACCAGAGAGAGAGAAAACACAAAAACAGACAAGAGAGAATGATGAATGAGTTTTACCTAGAGAACAATGAATTGCTGAGAAAAATGAAAGAGAACACTATAATCACCACAACAACAACGGTTGAACCAGAGAAGCGGATCCAAAAAACCCGAACCCGACCCAACCAGTTATTTGGGTTTTGTTGATTAATGGAATTTGATCCAGCTTTGTTTTCTTACCATGTTGTTGTTATCAGTTGTTTGTTGTCTGTCTCAGGCTGTGTTGTGTTGTGTGTTTTGAAATTTGAAATAATTGTCCCAAAATATACAAAAATTGAAATGATTGTGTTGTTGAAGAGGAAAAGGAGGAAGAGAAGAAGGATGGAGAATAGTTACAAAAAGAGAACCCAAATTTTTATATGTAAAAATAAATAAATGAATTTTTAATACATTAAATTTAATTATGGCATTGTTGTTAATTTGGAAGATAATAAATTATTACCACTCTTGTTCAATGTTAAAGCAAAAGGGGAGGAAGGACTTTGTGGGGAAGGTGGAAGAGAAAAAGAGAGATGATTGACAAATGGTGGTGGACCTCAAAAAATCAAAGGAATCTTTGACACACAAACATATCCCATCTTTAATTCTCTTTTCAGACACTTATTCATTCCGTTTCCAATGTTTTTTTTTAATTTGATTTTAATCAATGATTACACCGGGAAATTCTTGTTTTGTTTTCTTTTAGGAGCTATGTTGCAATGATAGAATAGATTATGTTTCTTTCTGGTTAACCATTTCTGCAATTATATATATACTAAAAATTTGTTACATTATGATCTAAATACAAATCATCATATAATATATATGATAAATTTATTATTTTTTTATTATAATCATCTAAAGTTATATAAAGGATGATTTTTTTTTATAGAAGATATATAATTTTATATAAATAATCTACCTATCAGTGATATAATTTTATATTATCATTTAATTACAAATAATTATATAAATATTTAGAGAGAAAAACTCATGTATATATCCAGCAAAAAAATCACCTGCAATAAATTTATTTATTTTTATTATAATTATCTTAAAATTCATATCAAATTATTGTTTTGTAGAACAGAAATTGAATTTCAAAATTACACCGAAAATGGATCCCTATTAAGTTGTAAATTTAAAATGGTTCTTATTTGTAGTGTTTGTTTCCACTCCAGTTTTAGGGGTTGGGTTGGCACCATTTTTTGGCCCTTTCACTACAACAATTAACAGCTGGCCTTGTAGTTATTAGTTTTGGGAAATGAGTAACCGCGTTGTTGGATAGGGAAGACCTTGGTTCTTAGAGGAGTTAATTAGCACTGGCATAGTATTATTTATTTTAGTGTGGTTAATTTTACATGAAATGCCTCTTTTTCCTGTAACACAAGTTCAAATACGGTGAAATGTCACTTCTTTTTTCAATTATGTTACTTAAGTAAGAATGTCATAATGCAGTGCAATATTAACGTTAGTAACAAAGTCATATAAGGATTTTTTTTTATAAGTAAAAATCAAATGAAAATAATACTAAAAAATTTATAACACTTATACATCATTTTATTGAGCTAGACGTATCTGGTGTATATAAGGATTTTCAAATCTTCATTAGTTTAAAATGAAAAAAAAATACTAGTATTCAAAATAAAATTTAGTAAAAGTGAAAACAATTACTATAAAAGTGTACTAGCTAGTTAAACTAATTATTAGTTATTGGGTGAGAAAATAGGGATAAAGCAGAAGGTGCCTAGTTGCCAAACACTTGGAATCATGAAATGTAAGTGCAGTTTGTAACCAACCACCTATGGCTATTCTTTCTCCTTTAACGTCTAATTCACATCCCATACAGCTCGTAGTATCAGTTGGTTTTGCATCTTGTGGTTGTCCACCACTTCATATCAAACATTTGCCTTTTTTGGCCAAGAAATCTCGGTACAATTGTGCTACAAATTTGTCACTAGATATATTTAAACTATAAAAAAATTACTTTAATCTTTAATAATTATAGATGTTACTGCCAATGGGATTGGAGCTAGCTACTCTCTCCTAATGTGATAAATTAAGATTCAATTCTTGTTGTAACAAGTGTCAAAACTATCCAATAAAATATTGGCCAAAATTACCTATAAAGAAAGATACTCATGTAGAGAATCAAAATTATTAATATCACTTTGTGTTAATCTTTTAATATTTAATATATTGCTTCTTTAAAAAACTACCATAATTAACACTAAACTTATTCGTTCTGTGAATCTGTGTTGTCCTTAAGATTGAAAACAAAATTTGGCCGGTTTGTTTAGAGGATAGAAAATTAATTCTTAAAAAAAATCATAATAAGGAGAAGAGCACTCAACTCTGCTAATTTTTTTTTAAGTAAATACTTTAAAATTTTATTTTGTTTCCATTGATATTTAAACTTTTAATTTTTCTGTAAACAAATATATTTAACTTTAATTCCAAAACTGTTAATCCTTAAATTCAATCTTTTTCACAAATAGTTCTACCTATCCAGTTAAAGTTAAATTACTAACAAATAGAAATTCTAACAATTTATTTATCTTAAATATCAATTATTCACTATTTTTTTTCTTCTTATTATTCATTTCCATACATATTAACATATAACAAAAATATTGTTAGAACAAAGGAGAATGTGAATGAAAGTTTGAAAAAAAAGAGAAAAAAAAAAGGAAAAAAGGCTTCAAGTCCCACATCGCTCAGGATAAACACTTGAATAGTGTTTCACTCCCTATAAGAGTGACTTTTTAAGTCATATTTTCGGTTGGCTATAATAGTGACTTTTCAAGTCATATTTTTCGGTTGGCTATAAGAGTGATTTTTTAATTCATATTTTCGGTTGGCTATAATAGTTACTTTTCAAGTCATATTTTTCGGTTAGCTATTAGAGTGACTTTTCAAGTCATATTTTCGGGTGGTTTTAGAGTGACTTTTCAGGTCATACAAGAGGGTGTAATTCTAGAAAAGGTTCCCTCAGTACAATGGGAATCTTATACAGTGATCTGGGCTGTTTTATCCTGGGGACGTCGTGGTTGATAGTCTGTTTGCACAATTTTTGGCAGTGCCACGAAACGTCTTAAAGAAAGCGACATTGTCCGCGACTCAACCAGTAATTTTTTCGGTTTGCCATAAACTATTGTTACAACAATTTTAAGACGTTTTCGGCTCTGCTATGGCTACCGTAGATATTACTGGCTCGAACAACAATGACCTCAACAAACCTTTTAGGTTTGAAGGATATCATTTCAAACGTTGGTAACAAAAGATGATGTTTTATTTAACTATGAGAAAAGTTGTTTATGTTTTGAACACTGATATTCCGGTGGTACTTGAGGATGCTGAGAAGGAAGTGAAGGATAAAATGACTATGGAATTAGCTCTTTGGAATGAAAATGATTACCTATGCAATAATTTCATTCTAAATGGGTTAGCTGATGATCTCTATGATTATTATAGCCTATATAAGTCTGTCAAATTAGTTTGGCTGGCTTTGGAAGAGAAGTATGATACTGAGGAAGCTGGGACTAAAAAGTATGTTGTTAGCCGCTACCTCAAGTATCAAATGACTAATGATAAATTAGTAGAGTCTCAATCCCATGAGATACAGAAAAATGCTCAAGAGTCATACATAGTTGTGATAACTAAGATTAATATGATTGGAGGATCAGATGGATGGTGGGTAGACACTGGCGCCTCTCGCCATGTCTACTATGATCGTGCTATGATTAAAACATACACGAATGTTGAAAATAAGAAAGTGTTGTTGGGAGATTCCCACACCACTACTGTTGTTGGAACTGGAGATGTTGAACTGAAGTTAACCTCTGGAAAGACTTTGATTCTCAAAGATGTGATGCATACTCCAAAGATGAGAAAGAATCTGGTTTCTGATTTTCTTTTAAATTAAGGAATAGTGGGGGTACTTCATCCAGTTATCTTTTTGCTATTAGTAGTGAAAATCTTGCACAACCAGAACCAGATATTGAGCCTCGAAGAGGTAAGAAAGCAAGAATTGCTAAAGAGTATGGGCCCGATTATATGACCTATACATTAGAGGAGGATCCATCAAACCTCCAAGAAGTTTTGTCTTCTTTGGATGCTGACTTGTGACAAGAAGCCATTAATAATGAGATGGATTCTTTAGAATCTAACAAGACCTGGCATTTAGTAGACTTGCCTCCTAACTACAAACCTATTAGATGTTAAATCATTGTTGTGTAACAACTTTGATAAGAAAGACCTTATAGAAGCAAGTGTAATCCTTGGTATTAAGATTACTAGGTCAAAAGAGAGAATTTCTCTGGATCAATCTCACTACATTGAGAAGATCTTAAAGAAATATGACTACTTTGACTGTAAACCTGCTAGTACACCATATGATCCAAGTGTAAAACTGTTTAAGAACACTGGTGAAGGTATACGACAAAATGAGTACGCAAGTATCATTGGTAGTCTTAAGTATGCCACTGATTGTACTAGACCCGACATAGCCTATGTTATGGGATTATTATGCAGGTTTACCAATAAACCTAGTAAGGAGCATTGGCACGCTATTGAAAGGGTAATGAGGTACCTTAAAAGAACCATAAGCCTTGGATTACATTATAAAAGGTTTCCCGCTGTACTTGAAGGATACAACGATGCAGATTGGAACACTCTTTCAGATTATTCCAAAGCAACCAGCGGCTATATATTTAGCATAGCTGGTGGGGCTGTTTCTCGGAAGTCAAAGAAACAGACTATCTTAGCTCAGTCCACTATGGAATCTGAGATGATAACACTAGCAACTGCTAGTGAGGAAGCAAGTTGGCTGAGAAGCTTACTTGCAGAGATTCCGTTATGGGAAAGACCGATACCAGTTGTGTTGATCCATTGCGATAGTATCGCGGCTATTGCAAAAAAAATTGAGAATCGTTATTACAATGGTAAGAAACGACAGATGCGTCGTAAGCACAACACTGTTAGAGAATTACTCTCAACAGGAGCTGTTAGAGTGGATCACGTATGCACTGATGATAATTTAGCAGATCCTTTGACGAAAGGATTAGCTAGAGAGAAAGTCCATTACATTTATAAAAGAATGGGACTATTGCCCTTACTACGATGATCATTCATGATGGTAACCCGACCTAAATGACTGGAGATCCCAAGAACTAGATTCAATGGGTAATAACAAGTTATGAAGTGATATGAGATGAACATGCTGTTATAAGTGAAAGCAGCATGATTCCTGAAGTAACAAGAGGATGAGTTAGGAAAAAAAATTTCATAATTCTTAATGAGATCTATACTCTATGTTGAGTGGAGTACCTAGGCTACAAGAGTACTCTTGATAGACTCACCTATGTGAATGTTTAAGTGGGGGTCGCTTCATATGAAATTTTGGGCAAAAATTTCTAGAGCGTTCACTATACCGGGATAGACGTGCATGGCCTTTAACGCACGGGCTTTATAGAATACACCTATGAAAAGGTTGTGTGTGGTTTGATGTCGGAGATAGAGTTCAAGACTTCGAGTCACTCTAGTAAAATCTGAATCTTACTCACTATGCAAAGGTTCAAGTTGTATGACACCTTTGTTTATGCACAATTTTATGAAATCCTCGAAAATTTTCTTTTCAAATTTCAAGTGGGGGATTGTTAGAACAAAGGAGAATGTGGATGAAAGTTTGAAAAAAAAGAGAAAAAAAAAGGAAAAAAGGCTTCAAGTCCCACATTGCTCAGGATAAACACTTGAATAGTGTTTCACTCCCTATATATAGAGAGCTTCTTTCTTCTTTTTTCCTTGCCCCAGTTGAGAAGCATTTCCTCAACTTTTCTTTCTCCCTCTCATATTTCAGCCGATGCATTTCCGGCAAACTTCTCCCTCTTTCTTTTTGTCGCTCTAAAATTTTCGGTTGGCTATAATAGTGACTTTTTAAAGTCATATTTTTGGTTGGCTATAAGAGTGACTTTTTAAGTCATATTTTCGGTTGGTTATAATAGTGACTTTTCAAGTCATATTTTTCGGTTGGCTATAAGAGTGACTTTTTAAGTCATATTTTCGATTGGCTATATTAGTGACTTTTCAAGTCATATTTTTCAGTTAGCTATTAGAGTGACTTTTCAAGTCATATTTTCGGGTGACTTTAGAGTGACTTTTCTAGTCATACAAGAGGGTGTAATTCTAGAAAAGGTTCCCTCAGTGCAATGGGAATCTTATACAGTGATCTGGATTGTTTTATCCTGGGGACGTCGTGGTTGATAGTCTGCTTGCACAATTTTTGGCAGTGCCACGAAACATCTTAAAGAAAGCGACATTGTCCACGACTCAGCCAGTAATTTTTTCGATTTGCTATAAACTATTGTTACAACAAATATAAATTTAGAAAATAAATATTTATCTTATACTACATTTATATTAATATGTACAGTAAAATGTTTAAAGATAGTTTCATCAAAATCAATGTTAATATACTCTAAAAAGAAAGAGGCACTTACCTCTTCCGTCAAGTGAGCATTAAAATTAAAATTAGTGGGAGAAAAATCCCAGTCATTTGATTCAGCTAAGAACTCATGCCAATTGTCAAGTTCAGGACAACAAAACAATTATTGAACAGAGTACCTTCTAGTGGATATAGAATTTAAACTTTTAAAGTAGTTGGAGGATAAAAGAATTTGAAGTAGTTATTATGGTAAAAAGTAGAGATATATAAATCATTTATAATTTTAAATATCTCATTAATATTTCTTATTTTTTATTATATTATAAATTCTATCTTTTTTATATTTTTTTATTTTCTTAAGTATTAGATAACATATTAGATATTAGATGTTGACCAAACATTTTTCTTATCATAAATTGCTAACCAGTATGAAAATCGTTTACGCAATTCTAACGAATCTCATATGTGACCTTTGTACGGCAAAAAACCCGTCCCTTCTTAAATGATCATGTGAGTGTCATTGGTTAATAATGAATTTGTGTTTTTCTTATTAATTACTATATTGGTACTGATTAATATCACTGTTTATTTATTTGTGTAAGCAAAAAAAGCTATATCTATTTACATTCTTAGAAATTAATGCATGCCCCTCCAATTTTTTTTAAGACAAACTTTGGAGTTTAGTCCAATTTTGGTTTTTCATCAAAAAAAGAAAAAGAAAACTAAGGGGGAGAAAATGGAATTATAACAGCTTTACTTAGAATGCTATTTTTAGTCTCTTCACTAATGTTTGTTAGCGACAATTAAGGAGCTTTTTTTATCATATAAGAGTAAAAATTTACACAATTTTTCAATTGGGGTATATTTTAAAAAAATTACTCAAAATGGAGTAAATCGTAATAGATATCATAACTTCTAAGTTAAAAGTCATAACACCTGTTAAGACTTTTTTATTTCATTTTTTTAACTAATGTCGTAAAATTATTTACCACTTCAGTTCAAATATTTTTTTTACAATTTTGAAATCGTATTTTTTTAACTGAAGTCATAAAATTATTTATGATTTTAATAAATTTATAATTTTTTTTATTTTACGACTTTAAAGTCGTAAAACCTTTTTTTTTATTTTTTAAAGGTTTACGACTTTGAAGTCGTAAACCTATTTTTTTAGTTTTTGTTTTAAATTTACAATTATTTATGGTTTTATTTTTATTTTAAATAAAAATTTTAAAAATATATTTAAATATATAATAAATAATATTAAGTTGACTTACTTATTAGTATATTTTTTATGATTTTATTTGATATGTTATTATTTTATTTTAATGTTTTATTATTTAAAGCATGTTATATATATTTTTAATATAATTTAATTTAAATGTTTTTTTATTTAAAGTTTAAATAATCTTTCAATAAAAATATATATTTTTAAGAAAGCTTAAGAATACAAACCCTAAATTCATTATGAATAGTGAAGTCGTGTGGTATTCTACGACTTCAATAATTCAGCAAATGTCGTGTTTTAAATAAACTTTAAACTTTAAATAAAAATCATTTAAAATAAATTATATTAAAAATATATATACATGTTTTAAATAATAAAACATTAAAATAAAATAATAACATATCAAATAAAATCATAAAAAAATATATTAATAAGTAAGTCAACTTAATATTATTTATTATATATTTAAATATGTTTTATACATTTTTTATTTAAAATAAAATTAAAATCGTAAACATTTTTAAATTAAAAAAAAACTAAAAAAAAGTCGTAAACCTTTAAAAAATTAAAAAAAAATTACGACTTTAAAGTCGTAAAACCAAAAAAAAATCATAAATTTACTGAAGTCGTAAACAATTTTACGACTTCAGTTAAAAAAAATTATGACTATAAAGTCGTAAAAAAAAATATTTGAACCGAAGTTGTAAATAATTATACGATTTCAGTTTAAAAAAAAAAGTCATAATAAATTGTGTAAATTTTTTCCCCTAGTAAAAAAGTTCGATTAAGGCATACTAGAAACACTAGCCATGTTGGGAAATCGTCTATGCTGAAGTATTTTTAACGTGTCTTTTACTCTTTTCCTTCTAGAAAGATGAAAAAATTGTACAACATTGAATATAAGATATGTAATCAATACCACAGTCATACACATTTATTTAGTGATATTAATCTTTTTCCATTTTCGATTAAAAATTATTTGAATATACTCTTCCACTCTACTAATAATCATCGAGTAAAAAAACATCTCAAAATCATTTTTAAAATGCGGTTATAAACTTAATTCAATTTTACAAAACCAGCTTGTAAGATAAGGATTGTCCCCCATTTATGTATATTATTTTTGTCTCACTATTAGTTGATGTGGAATCTTCAACAATAATTATCATTTTAGCTTTTTGATGTAACGTTAATTACTTTTTTCACTTATATCCCTTATGATATTAATATATGGGCTAAAAAAATTATGAGTACATAACAAGACGCACCTCACAATAGGTATGTCAGGTCACTCTCACTAAGTAAAATCATAAAGTGACGAGTCAGGGTCACTCTGTTTTACGAGAATGCTGCAACCATATGGGATCAACATATGCTTAAAAGAGCACTCAAACCGAGTGTCTTTACCCCCAAGGCCTAGACTCCGAAGAATCCGTTAGGGTCTTACCTTCCTGATTCAGGTTCAACCCCTAAAATATTTTTTTTGCACACAGACACTGCTCATGAATTATACAATACCCATGACCTCACACTCGAGTTTCAAACTCGTTTAACACATTGCGCTACAATTTAACACTTTAGGTTCCTAACTAGGAATCCTACATTTTCCCTTTAACACTATGCATAAACACTTTTCTTAAGGTAAATATCAGTCGGGTTATTGTATAGTTCACAGCTCACAACAAGGTATTGTCATATCAAGTTTTAACCACACACTTATTCACAACCAAATCTCATGTTCATAATTTAACATCTCATAATGTCACAATCCACTATCACATGTTTACGTGTATCTCACAAATTAACACATGTTCAACTTTGCAATTATACTCAATCTCAATAACAATATTATAATCTTAATATAACTATTTATCACACTCATCTTATCCAAAACACAAACAAATTATACAAAAATGTTTCTCACAACACCGGGAGTAAAATCCCTCAAAAAATTTCACATAATCATACAAGAAGAATTACAATATAATAAACATCCCAAAATAAACCTCAATTTGATCCTCTAAGAACTCCTACACATGTTTATTCTAACCTCAATTGCGATAAACTCATCTCTTACCTCTAAGTGGACTCACATGTGTAGTTCGGCAGTGATAGTGGCATGTCTAGTAGTTCCCTAAGATTGCTCAAGCTTTTCCTTTGTTTGCTGTTAGGGTTTCCAAGCGTTAGAGAGAAGGGGAAGAGATTGTAACCTCCATTTAACTGTCAACGTGCGAGACTAATTTCTCAAGGTAAAACCATTATTTTGAAAATCCCAATGGTGAGACTGTGTGAAAATGGTTTCCGAAGGTGGTTTCCAAATTTCACGATGATTCAACGGTTAAAAAGTTTGGGATCATAGTTTTACTGAGATAAATTTTGGGTGTATGCGGGAAAAAGAAAGCTACGATGCGAAGGGCATTTCTATCACCCCAATTTCACAAATTCCAACGGTGAGAATGTTCAAAAATGATTTCCGAACTTGGTGCTCAATTTTCATGACAATCCAACGGTTAACAAGTCCGGGATCGTCATTTTACTGAGACAGGTTTGGGTGTATATGAGAAGAGGAGTGGATTTTGGAAGAGGAAGAAGGGAAAATGAGATTGAGAGGAAGATGAAGCAGAGACGTATGTCAGTCTAAAAACTCAAAACTGACCTAACGTGTCTCTATTTATAGCTAGCGTACTCCCAGCCATTTACTCTATTTTTTTATTTTTATTATTTATAAACAAAAACTATTTTATTTACTATAAAATGAATAAATAAAATATATTTTTTATTTTTCTTCAAATCATTATTTTAATTAATATAGTTATTTCTCTTTATTTATTTAATTATAAAAATCTCATCATTTTTTCTAAAACTATTTATTTATAAAAAAAAACCTTTTTAATTTATTTTACAAAAAGTAGGGTGTTACAGACATGAAGAGAAATTTTATTTTAAAAAATCATGAGTCTTATATCATATTTAATGATTATATAATTTTAAATAAATTTTAACAAATTAAAAGATTGCTCTTAACACACATGTTACATAACACTAATGTGAGGGTGAGGTTTAAATCACTACCCTTGTACTTTTTTTTAGTATATGAATGAAAATTAGATTAAATATAACTTAAATGGAGAACCAAATTTATGCATATATTTATTTTAGGAAAAATAATAAATATAAATAAGTACTAATAAAAAAATAATGAGTCTTATATCATCACTACTAGAAAATATGTTTTTTATATCGGTTATTTAAGACTTTCAACATCGGTTATTAACCAATGTTGAAAGTAAAGAAGTTGAAAGTATTAACGTTAACATTGGTTTTCGAAAACCGATGTTAACATAAAAATGATAACATCGATTATTTAAATAACTGATGTTATATAATAAGAATTACACACAAAATAAAGATATCAATGTTCATAGCAGCGTTGGAAATTGACATCAATTTTTGTAGAAAAACGATATTAACGAACAAAGTTAACATCAGTTTTTGGAAAACCGATGTTAACTATCAATGTTAACATCGGTGTTTATTGAAAGTCGATGTTAATGTTTTGGAAGTTAACATCGGTTTTTCTAGAAAACCAATGTTAACATTGATAGTTAACATCGGTTTTTGAAAAAAACCGATGTTAACTATCAATGTTAACATCGGTTTTCCAAAAACTGATGTTAACTATATATCAATAAAAAAATTTATTAATAACTATGAATAAAGAATATTCAATTAATGTTAAAAGGTTACATCAATTGTAAAAAATGTAAAGCAAGGTAGTAAACAAATGAATTAAAGTAAAATTACAAAATTGTCTAACATCCTAAGTTGCCTAACATCCTAACTAAAATTACAAGTTAGTAAACTAAGTTTCATTTCTAACTTTGAGATAATAGTTTGCCCACTGGATGCGAAGCGCCTTCAATGTGTCTAATTCCAATGGTCTAACATCATTAAAACACTGCATGATAAAATAAAACATAAGTTAATAATACAATACCAATGATAAGAAAATCAAATTTTTTTGAAAAAAAAATTACCATTTCCCAGTTATTCCTAAAACTTCTTAAGATTATAGTTGACATCCAATGCATTACGTAATAGCCACACTCAGTGCTTCCTTTTTGTTTATTACACTAAATACATAATGAAATTTAGATATTCAACATTAACTACAAATTAGTGTACACAGACATAAAATATATATAAGTAAAAGCATTGTTTAAATTACTTACTTTAACAACAATCCACCTAGCACCTACAACCTTGGATTTAGGTTGTGGAGTATCGTCAAGTCCTTTCAAAGCACTGTTGAATACAAGGAACATTAAAATATTGATGTTGCTGACTAATGCCAATGCAAATGTATTGAAAAACAACACTAACCTGTTAATTATTCCTTTCATATAGTTGTTTGGCCTATTATGCAAGGAACAAAATCAAATAACAAGATTTTCCTTAGACAAAATGACAACCATTTGCCAGTGTGCACTGCAGTGGATACCAATATAGGTTATTGTAGTATTATACATTATTTAAATTCATTTGTACAGTTTTAATTACCCATTCAGGTAGGCTCCCAGGTAGACATCCCGTTTTGAACTCTGCATCCAGTTCTTCATGTAACTTTCTGATTCAAACTGTGATTGCCTAGATCTCTAGATGGACTGTGACTCAAGGAATCCATACACATCGAAATTCCCCAATCGCATATTTGTCTCAATCATATGCCTATTGTTGTTAACACAAAGTAAATTATGTATGAATTTAAAACAATAACTTAGGTAATTAACAATAATCTAAATTGACTTACAAAATCCACAACTGTATAATAGAGATGCTAAGCCATTGACCACCGTGTGCTATTTCAGACAGATCTTCATGCTTTATGTACAAGGGGAAGTCTGAATTAAACAGCCTGAACAGGGAAGCATCCCACATAACCTGCAACGACTTCAAAAAAAGTTGCGGGATGGTCAATGTCATCAGATATAGGGGATCATCGACCTCAGGATGCGACCTATCTGAAGGTTTTGCTAGAGACACAGCTCCCTGTTTATCCAACATAGTTAATTAACATAATTTAATTACAATGAACAATTCAATTGAAAAAAAAATCATAGTGAGAGTAAGAATACCTATTCTGATAAATGTTTGACGAGATGTGTTGGCCAAACAAGGAAGGTGTTAAGTGTCTGCCCCACTAAAATAACCTCATCAGTGGGTACAGGAATGGGAGCATCTGCATCTTTAACTTCCTCAAAACCAACCTTCACTTGATCATGCAACAAAGAGATGTTGTGAATGACTGTGGATCCCTCATAAACTTTTCCTAGGGCAACCAGGCGGGGAGGATTTTCTTCAATGTATAACCCGCATCTGTCTAAGTCACCGTTTGGATTGGTCGCTGACGGATCAACACAACTCCCCTTTGTGCTGACACGAGTAGCTGAGGGACCAACCTCAGGCTCTGGAGGCAGTGCAAGTCCCTGTGATTGCATCTGTGACTGGAACTAGGACTGCATCTGGCTGAAGGATAACATCAATTGTCGAGTCACTTTTTCTGTGATCAACTCCTCTAGCTGGTCCCTGATTCTTTGAGTCAGCTGCTCTAGTTCTTTAGGAGCGATGAAGGAAAAAGTGCGGGAGGTCCGTTGAGTTGGTCCAAAGTATTGCTTGATAGTCACACCGGCTCCAGCAGCACACACACGACCAGGGTGTTCTGGTTGCCAAATGAGAGTAGTCAGGACATCCTGATGTACATGGGGGATGAACGAACCCTTTGACGCCTGCTCCTCTAACGAATCTTGTACATAACACATTTGCATGCCAAAGATTGTGACAAAATAAACATAACTAATTATGATTATTAATTAAAAGTGACTTACAATCTTTTCAACAATTTCCTTTGCTGCCTCAAACGTCATCTGGCCAGTTTTTTTTTGTGCGGGCCATCTTTCACTTCACATGTTGTCTAATGGGAGATGGAGGATCAATCACGACTTCAGTGCTTCCTGATTGAGCAGCTTCCTCCTGTTTTTTTTTTCTCTTATCATCCATCAGCTTCTTTTCTAAATATTCATAACCCCCACGAGACAACACGTGGGGGCAGTGTTTTGCTTCTGGATGACTTGTGCCTTTTTCTGCACATCCTGCAAAAATTAAACATTAATGAAACTCATGATTACAATGTATTATAAGAAGTGAATTTAAACTTGAAAACAATGAAAATCACAATGTACATACCTCCCACGAGGGGTCTCTGCGGCTCTGACAAAATTGGGTCCATTTCTCCTTTCTAATGTCGTATTTTTCGCATACAGTGTCATCAACATTGTCCTTGTTAGCTGCAAGTGCCCATTTTGACGTCAAGTTAGACTTAAACTGTCTTCACCTCTCCCCCACAGTCTGAAGTATTTTCTTCTTTGTCCTAACGTCAGATGTTTCAGGGATATCAAATTCAGCCTAACAAATAATAAATTAGGTTTTATTGTTAATAAATGAAATTTTTTGGCTAATAAACAATATGCAAGATGAAAACTAAAGTACCTGAATATCCTCCCATATCAAATCCTTTTGAGCAGCATGGACTTGCTTCCGAGTCCCGTGTGTCACGTCGACCTTATCACGAGCGACAATCCCCAAATATGTTCTTAATTTCTTCTTGTGTGGACCGTCGGTCTTCCTGGTTGTAGGATCAACGTGGACTATCGGTCTGTCATCCCCAGCTAGTCTAGTTGCCAATGATCGTAGCCGTGTGACTTTTCTTGTCCACTTCAAAGTAGACAACGACTGTGATGTTGCTTCTGTAGGAGGAGGAAGAGGAGAGCTGGGTGGAGTAGCCATCTGCCTACAAAGAAAAAAACATTACTTAATTAACATTATCAAAAAATTGTAATCGGTTATGTAAATGAATGGACTCAAATCATTGCACGCATAATAAGAAAATTATATTTGACGATGTTAATTAATTCTCCTTCATCATGATCATTACGATTAGCATGAACGTTGTCAACTTCTTCTCCGACGATGTTAGGCGACATTTGTGTGGACAAAGGACTAACATAAGTATCAATGTATGAATTATCATTTTCTACATTAACACCAATTGTTTTCCCGTGTAAAACCACCGACCACCTTTCATCACAAGGGTCTTGAACATAAAATAGTTGTTTTGCTTGTTCTGCCATGATGAAAAGGTCATTTTGGTAAGCTAGTTTCTTTAGATCTACCAACGTAAATCCCACATCATCGGTTCGCACACCGGTGTTAGCAAAGTGTTGAGATTCAGCCCTTAGGGTGACCCCACTATTTTGCATTGTACTTTTCTTGTCTTGTGCTTTTGTATAAAAGGAATACTTGTTTATGTCGTATCCTTGCCAAGTTAAAACATTTCTTTTAGGTCCACCTACTAGCTTTCTTAACGTTTCCGAAGCATTTTCATCAGCAAAGATTGTATCTTTAAACCAATCAAGGAAAGTCTTGCTATGCTTTTTCAAGACCCAGTTCTTCGACATTTTTGGATTACTTTCTTTGACTAAACCTCCATGCTGAAGTATGTATGACAATACTTCATTACTGTTATTCAACACATACAAGTGAGCTTGTAACAAATGTTCTACACTTGGAGTCATCACATACAATCCTCTTGAACCCTTACCGCCCACTCTGTCGTCATGCCAAGACTTAGGAAGTCTAACAGGTTTAGCCTTTTCAATGTACTCTAAACAAAATTCAATGGCTTCTTCTGCAATGTACCTTTCAACAATATATGCTTTTGAACGATGTAGATTTTTCGTATACCCTTTTAAGATCTTCATGTATCGCTCAACCGGGTACATCCACCGTAAAAAAATAGAACCACAACATTTGATTTCTTTGACCAAATGAACAATTAAGTGAATCATGATGTCAAAGAAAGTAGGAGGAAAATACATCTCCAACTAGCACAGTATAATAGCAGCCTCGTTTTCCAACTCATCTAACTTCACAGGATCAAGGACCTTGCTACATATGACATTGAAGAAAAAGCAAAGACGAGTTATGACTAACCTAACTTTGTTAGGAAAAATGTCTCATATGGCCACGGCTAACAATTGTTGGATCAAGAAGTGACAATCGTGAGACTTTAA
This sequence comes from Glycine soja, assembly GCF_004193775.1. Classification (NCBI taxonomy): domain Eukaryota; kingdom Viridiplantae; phylum Streptophyta; class Magnoliopsida; order Fabales; family Fabaceae; genus Glycine; species Glycine soja. The sequence goes on from NC_041005.1 coordinate 12,418,681, forward strand.
CCCTACCAACTTAAGATCCTTCAATTGTACAAAGCTCTTAATATTTGAAGAGTATCCTTGGGGGACTTTCACTCGGCGCTGACACTGACAAGTATATTTTTGGACAAAGTATGGCAAGCTGAAGGCAAGTATATTTTTTTACCAACAGACATTGGATGCAACTGCGATCGTACACTCATCTCAGCTAGATCTTAATGGGTATTCAAACCATCTTTCATCTTGCCCTGAATGTTAAGGAGCGTCCCAATGACACTATCACATACATTTTTCTCCACATGCATAACATCAATACAATGTCTAATATCCAGATCAGAAAAATACGGAAGATCAAAGAAAATCGATCTCTTCTTCCCTATGCAAGTCTTACTTTTTTTCCTTCTTTTGAGTCTTTCCAAATGTAGTATTCAGGTGTTCAACTCGTTGGAAGACCTGTTCACCAGTCAACGGTATCGACGCAGTTTTGTGCTCTTGACTTCCATTAAATGCCTTTTTCAATCGCCTGTAAGGGTGATGAGGTTTTAGAAAACGTTGATGCCTGGTGTAGACTGTTTTTCTACCATGTTTCAGTTGTATGTAGCTTGTGTCTTCTTCACAGATAGGGCATGCATGATGACCTTTAACACTGTAACCGCTCAAATTCCCATATGCTGGAAAGTCATTAATGGTACAAAAAAGCATTGCACGCATTAGAAAAGTCTTATTCCGAAACCCATCAAACACTAAAACCCCCTCGTCCCACAACTTTGTCAGGTCTTCAATCAACAGACTTAGATAAACATCAATGTCATTTTCTGGCTGTCTTGGGCCCGATATCATCATAGACAACATCATGTATTTTTGTTTCATGCACAACCAAGGAGACAAATTGTAACTACTAGTAGAACTGGCCATGAACTGTGTAGAGTGCTTAAATTTCCATATGGATTCATTCCATCACTGGCTACTCCAAGTCTAAGATTTCTTGCCTTTTTGCCAAAATTCGGAAACAAATGATCTATCTTTTTCCACTGGTAGCAATCAGCCGGATGACGAACCATTCCATCGCAGTTTCTCCCATTTGCATGCCATGTAAGGTCTTTAGCATCGTCTCCATTAGCAAAAAGATGCTTAAACTTTGGAACGATCGACAGATACCACAACACCTTCGCTGGGGGTCCCTTCTTTGAGTTTTCATCAGTACTACACTCTTCATCATCCTTGACTTTGTACCGCGATACCCCACACCTAGGGCATTTGGACATTTCTTCAAATTCATGTATGTAAAGTATGCAATCATTCGGGCAAGCATGAATCTTCTGATATTTCATACCCATTGGGCACAGTATCTTCTTCGCCTGATAGTAACTCTTAGGCAATGTGTTTTCCTCTGGAAGCAGATCGTGCATTACTTGAAGCAGTGAACTAAAGCTTTTGTCACTCCACCCATATCTGGCCTTCATGTTAACCAGACTTAACATCACCGACAACAGCGTCAAAGAATTCTTGCACCCCAGATACAAAGGCTTCTTTGAATGACTTTGCACTGTATCATACATAGGGGCATGTGCTTGCTGAAAAGACTCTTGTCCAAAGTCACGAATCATATCCTCCAAGCGATATCACATTTCTACATCAAACGGTTCAAATTGGGACTCTCTCTGCATGTCTGTCAATTCACCGTGTCATATCCACGTGGTGTAATTTTTCTTAATCCCATCACACAATAGATGCTCCCGTATATCATCCAGTATTTGTCGTCTTCCATTCAAACAATTGATGCAAGGACAATAATATTTTCCGTCCTCATCCGGTCGACTTCTTTTGGAGGCAAATTGCAAGAACTGTTTGACGCCTTCCTCATATGCAGGACTCATGTGACTTTCATTCATCCAACTTTGATCTATCTAAATAATAACTCTGTGATACTCACAAAGTTATTCGATGCATGAAAATCTCACTTTTTTATTATAGGTGTGGCCCTATCCCATTCAGAAATACCTTTTTTAATGGTAGCTTCATACGTCAAGGTTAATTCTATTTTGTTAAATTTGACAAAATTTCGGCAGCATTTCGCATTGGTCTCCAAGTACACGACATGAAATCGGTGAAATTAATTTTCCGATAATCAAATTAAACAAAATGAGATTAACCTTAACGCATAAATCTACCATAAAAATATCAGTCTCCCTAAACTGTCCAAACGGACAATTCAAGATTTAATACAATGATTAATGCAAACTGTTCGCAAGAGTCATTGCATTCAGTCTCAAACGGGAATCTAAGGTTCACTCATCATGAACACAATTTGTATAGCATATATCAGTTGTCATTAATGGCAGTGAACAAGTAATAAAAACATTAATTGGTAACAAACATTTGTACATGTGATGATGAGCAGCACAATCCAAATAGCAAGGCAACTAACTCTTCCTAGAGCAAAGCAATTTTGAGGCTATCACATTGGGAATCCATATTTTGATTTTCATTTGGTAGTTAATTTCAACAAAATGTTGAGTGTTATCTACAACTTTGATACTAAGCTGGAATTCATACTTTAATTTTGGTTTAACGAAAGAAACATCTAGGTGGCTTTAAAGAGAAGAAAATAGATAGAAAAATGAGAAGGGAGGGTGACTGTGGGAGAGAGACAGGGCTGGGGGAAGGAGAAGGCAGAGTACTTTCAGTATTTTTAAAAAAAAGGTGTCAAGAGTTGCTTCAGCAGTTTATTTCATTGAATGTTGTTCTCACTTCTCACAGCTAAATTCTTGGTTCTTTCAGCAGAGGTTATAAATTAAGTTATATGACACTGTGTGTGACAAGCAAACACTTAAAAGTTATTCTAGTGGGAGTGGGCAGCCTAATACTTCAGCCCAAGACCAAATCATTGCTCACAACAAGAGGAAATTTCAGCACCAAGACAAAACATGCATCCTTAGCTTAATGGGTTAGTTGTGGCTAAACAAAATGCAGATAAAGCTGATTCAAACCTCCATGGTTCTAATTTACTCTTGGTATTGAGACACCAATTGCTTCAAATGCAGCCACTACTACCCACTACAACCACTACAAGCTAGGAATTATGATTAAATATAGTGTTTCAAGTATACAGCTTACAAAGTTTATGGATGTTGGATTATTCCACTTTAAGCTTTATTTATCCTAACTAATAATTGATGGACACCCATCGCTAGCTATTAATCCTATCAATGGAACAAAGACTAATGAATTTCTACCCACTGCTTTTTACCATCATGCCACTCAAGGCCAGAATTGATTGAGGGGACAGTAAACACTTGTGAAAAATCAAATCATTCTAAAAAGTTGACATGTGTCTCTGTTTAAAATGATGTGAGTGCAGATTTCAAGTGAGCACAAAACAGCACAACAAACATAAACTACAACCACTACTAGCTAGGAATTACGATTAAAAACAACGTAACAATGTGCTTTACACATATACATGTATATATAAGCAGTAGTAACAATGTGCTTTACCTGGAGTTGCTATAATCAAATAGCTTCCACAACAAGGCCACTAAGCAGTAGTAAATGATAACTTAAAAATAAAAAGCATATGCCAATTAGCCATGGGCCATACTGCCACAACAACGATATGTATCACATTTTGCAGAAAATAACCTTTGAGAACTAATAAGTAATGGCATTAGAAGAACTCAGAGCCAAACCTAGTTCAACTACAGCAAAGTAATTCAGCTTATGCTCAACCAAACTATGTAACATTACTAATGCTCATATGACCAGACTGCATGGACTAACAACTATGTAATAACTTAGCCTACAGAATTGTGGAGTTCATATAAACTTCTCATTATTTATTAAAGTACCATAGTTAAATGAAAGACAAAACTCTACAAAAGTGATCATGTTCTCATTATGTCTTTACTATCAAGTTCTCAACTCAAATTATGATATGTGGATAGCAATAATTCAATATGTGCATTTTCTCTAGTTTTTCAGGGCTTTATTTGGATTTTCTCTAGCTTCAGGGAGCCATACATGCTAGTTATCAATTATGATTCAGAGCATGATCACTTTTGTAATATGTGCATACTACCTTTAGGAATGTTAACAACCTATCCTATGAGGCTTTCAGCATATGAGATCCTAAAGGAATGTGGACTTCGAAATTATAATGTGTGCATACTACCTTTAATTAGGAACACTAAACTATGTGTTTTGTCCTTTTAATAAGAAAGAGTGAATTGTGGATTAAGTTTCAAATTCAATTTTAAAAAGCAACTCAGTCCAATCCAAATTAAACTTGTATGTGCATATATACTTTATCAGACAAATTTTATCTCCATTTTCTCTCTACTTTATATCTTTCCATGTACAACACTTGACTGTATAGGGGTGCATACATGTTTATATGCTGACAAAATAGCATAGTTTTGCCACTATAGGACATGTAGTTCAAGTTATCCATATTCTACAAGGTAAAGGCAATATGGAATGTTGAACCAAATGCCTCACATAACACAAAGTTTAGCCAACTACATATCGCAAGTACAGAACAAACCCATGCTATACTACCATAGGTTTAGTGAAATGGTACAAAACAAATAAATAGTTTTACCTGCAATGTTCCTTCTGTGGATGAAAGAAATAGCAACTACAACAACTCCTAAACCTGCAACAACGGAGCTTCATCAACAACAACACAAATAATAATCACTAAGAACAAAGGGGTAATTGCCAATAGGCTAACTCACCTCTGATATAGTGCAAATCAAAGGGCCTAAACCTAGTTTCAAGGTATCTAAACCTTCAAACAGTCAAAACAACAACTTTCCTAAATAGATCAAATTCAGGTTGCAACCAACTAAGGGAAGTTAAAAGCTCAGCTTAAGGGGACTTATAACTAAGGGAAGTTAACAAAATGGCGAAGACTGTGAGGGTAGGGTGAGGAAAACTTAACTTGTGATTGCGAGTACAAACACGACCAAAGACTGGTTTCGTGCCAATGGAATGCCTGCAAGAAAACCAATGAAGCTTGTTCAAACACAATGGCAGTGACCTGAGGGTGAGGTCAGCGTGTTGAAACACCAAGCTTGTTCAAACACAACGAAGCTTGTTCAAACATGAAGGTCGTTCAAGGAAACCAACAAAACTTACCAAAACATGAGGGTGGGGTGAGCGTCACGGCAACCACGATGCCTGAGCGTGACTATGCAAGACTCAACGTCGAGGATCAGGGACAATGCTAGTGACGACGACAGCTTGAGGTTGCCTTTGCGAGAGTGAGAGTGGGGGTTAGGGAGAAGCAAGAGGGTGGGTTTGCAAGAGACTGATAAGCGCGAGAAGAGAAGGCTTTTGAGTTTGTAAATTTAAGTAAAATCACAACATCAGTTTTTTTAATATTTAATATTTTTATATATCTATTAATTTATATTCATTAATATTTAACATTATTATTATATATAGTAAATTAACGTTTCATTTATACTTATTAATATTTACTAAATATTTAGTATATAATAATAGTATATATTAACAATATTTAATAAATACTTCACATATATATTTATAATATATATTATAATACTTAATATTATTAATATATACTAAGAATTATTTATTTATTTTTAATATATTGATTTATATTTATTATTTAGTGAAAATAAATATATGTGCAATTTTGATCACCCATTTAAGTTATATAATAGTAGGAGTGTTGATAAAATAATCCAATCTAATAAGAAAAAAAACTGAAAATTGAATAAATCAAAAATTGAACGGATCAACATTTGAAAAACCAAATTTTTTTATTGAATTGGATTTTAGATTTAATTTTCAAAACCAATCTAAATAGAATTTATACATATGTATATATTTGTATTTCTAAATTGATAATATGGCTTGTGTTTATATTTTTATTTCTTATATATTCATAAAATTATCACATAACTTATACCTACTTATAATAAATATTTAATTAAAGATGTTTTTTTACTAACTATTTGATTTAATATACATAAATATAATTACCAATTCATATAAATTTATTTTTGATATAGTAAATATTTTTTAAAAATATACTATTATAGTTATAGAATGACATATAAATGAAATATTTAATATTTTAATTTTTTATTACATTTATTATATATCTTACCTTTTCTTTAATATTTTCTTTAAAAAAATAAAGTAAGATAAGAATCGATCCGATGCAAATTACTTCATTGGATCAAATGTTTTTCGCCTTCAAAATTGATTCATTCTAATCGGTGAATACCCCTAAACACGAACTGAACTGGAGAAAAAGTTAGGGGGACAAAATTTAATACTTGCGTCAACCATAATATGTAATTAAAAATGTTTGTTTAATTTAATTTATCTATCATATTAAAAGAATTTTATATGTTTATATGCAAAAGATATTTCAATTTTAACAAAAAAATTAAAACATAACATACAAATAAAAAAAAAACATATTTGAAAGCAATTAACTTCTCTAAAATAAGCAATTGACATAATTAAAATTGAATAAGAAATAAAGTTAATTATGTTTTGATTGACAATTTGATTGATCAAGATCTCCTTTCTTAGTTATGTTTTGATTGACATTTTTTTGGTAGCAAAAAAAAAATAAAAAAATCAAGACTTCATAAGGGATTCAAAGCCGATTCCGTTTGGGCCAATATTATGTTGGTCTTATATAAAAATAATAATTTATATATCAATTAATGAATATTAAAAGTAATTAATATAAAATAAATTCATTATAGTTAAAATCAATATCAATAATTATAACAATTAACATATATTTACCTAATATATAAAATTATTGTTATAAATAATATCTGTAAAATGAAATTAAAGTAAAAATCTTTTATGCAATATTTGAAAGCAAAAAGAAAGAGTACTTACAATAACTTTCGATAAAAAAAAATAAAGATAATAAAGTTGGTTATTGTTTATCAACGTAAATGGAGGAGTTTTCTTTCTTTTTTTTTTTTTTTTGGAGGGAGGGGGGAACGGGGGGCAAATATATGATATTACAGTAAATATTAAAGAATATTACATTAATTCAGGGGGTGAGAACCCTTGTAGCACTCAACATAGTTTTGCCCCTGCCCCTAAACAAGAGTATATAGTACTAGTATAATTTTCAAAATATATTAAACAACCACATTGACTTGGTGGCTCAGGTGGCGGTTTGATCCCACCTCTAACAAGATATGTTAAAGTTAATTGTAAATGAGAAGAAAGTTGAAGGATTCAGTTGGTGTAATTGAACCATGAAAGACCAAAATTACACAATCGCAGTACAATAGGGTCAAAAGTGTAGCAAAGTCAATATTTTATACAAATAAATTATTAGACTTATTTATAATTTGGAATAATATGTATTTTTTGACTTTTTATACTTCAAGTTATAACAATAAAACATATATACATTCCTAAGGATATTCTACTCTAAAGAGTGAGAAAGTGTGGTTTAATTGATTTTGTGAATGTTTGGGAAGTGCTTGATTTTGAAAAAAAAATGATTTATTTGATAACACTCAAATGTTATGATACATGTCACATCTCAAGATAAGCATTAGTCCCACCGAACTTCTTGTTGCACACAGTGAGCCCATTCTTATCTCTCACAAGTTAACTCACTCCCTACCAACAAGATACAACCTTAGCTCATTTTTGACATCTCATGCTAGATTACTTGCACAATGGCATCTCATTACAACACATATCTCATAACAATCATTATTATGCCTCTTATAGCATGATATCACATGTTCATAGTCAAGGAATAACATTCTAAAGCATAATCCATCCACACACATCATGTATGAATTCAACTAAGCCATATTCAAGGCAATCTATCTTAATTCTATATCACTCACTCATCTCAACAACTATCCACTTTGTATTATGGATAATATAACATTTCTTAAGTTTTGGATATTATCTCACTCATTCTCTATTATGTGTCTATGACGCCTGTAGAGTGTAAATGTGATATTCTTATTTTGTTGTAAATCTAAGATAATTATATACAAATTCTATGTTGAACTCAAAAGCTAGTTTAATTGTTTACTATGCCTAAAAGTCTCATTTAAACTAATGGGTCAATATAAGTCTAGACCCTAGCAAAATAAAAATTATTGTAGGTGTTTCATGAGTAAACTCAATTTCATGGGCTACCTATGAACTTTAGTGACTAGTGTCAGAAAGCACCAAAGTTTATTCACAAGAAGCGGGGAATTCACGAGCTGGTTGTGATCTTTGAATTTTGGGAGTTCTACATTGGTTCACGGGCAATAGAGAATTCACAGGTTGGTTGTGATCTTTGTTGTCATGTCTGAAAGTGTTTCACGGGCTGGATGTGATCTTTGTTGCCCTGTTTGAAATTATTTCACGGGCAACATGAAATTCATAGGCTGGTCGTGAACTTCGCTACCCTATTATCCTAAGTCACAATTTTTTTTTTTCATTTTTTGCACAATTCCTTACCTAAGGGTCCCTAGCACTCCATAACTCACTCTAAGCTTGTAGGATTGAAGTCTAATCCATCACAAAACACAAAATACACATGAAGAACAAATTAAATGCATACAGTCATCAAATCATAGAAATCAATTCTAAGAACATAAAAAATGGGTAAATTACCAAACACAAACCATCAATTCATGACAACAAGAAAAAGTATTTTAGGGTAATTACAACTCGTCTAATCAAATTAAAAACAATTATAATAAAACAAAATGTAAACTACACAATTAACTTGAGATCTAAGATCAACCCTATTACTCACAACCAAACATCCATTATAAATCATTATCTAATCCCTAACGTTACCAATATAACCAAGATGGGGAAAAGGGGAAAATAATCAAAATCATATAGTAAAAGAGAAGGGAAAGGTAAGGGAAACACTCATCTAAAAAAGCACATAGATAAGCTTCGAGGCTTGGGTCTCCAATGTCTATTCTTTCTTTTCTTTCTCAACATCATCTCTTCTCTTCTTTTCTCTCTCCTTACTATTTCATGACGACTAAGGTTCATCCCTTTCTTTCTTCTCTTCTTATAAAACCTAGAGTAATGTAGTGTTTGGGTGGGTTTGGTTCCTTACTAGACCCCAACTCCTCTCTTGGGATTCTATCACTTCACTCTACTAATTCCTAACACTAGGATATTATAATATATACTAACAACAACACTTAACATATAATAACAATAATCACAAAATAATAATAATAATAACTACAAGAGTAAATTACATTGACATCCCTTGAGGTTTTGTTGAATTGCACAAATATCCTAATTTTTTTACCCTTACAATGACCTTCCTTATCGTTTTTTTAATCCTTTAAAGATTTATGTTTTAATTTTAGTCCTTTAAAGATTTTTTTTTTGTTTTAGTCTATGTTATCAAGTAACGACGTAACAATGATATTGACAGCCCATTGACTTATCACATCATTAAGGATTTAGATAGGACAGTTACACATAACTTTTTGGGTAATTTGTGTTTTTAAATTCTCATCTTCAAAATAGTTGATAACGTCAGACCAATTGATGAGGGATTTAAAAACACAGTTTACAAAAAAAATTACACTTGACTACCTTGTTAGACTCCTTGATAACATGACAGGTCAATGGGTGATAAGAGAAAATCACAAGGTCAATGAGTGATAAGGGAAAATCACAAGTGTACAGTCATTGTCAAATAATAAATATTGAATTCATATGGACCACATTTTTTAACTTAGCAATTATCACAATTAAAATAAAAATTAAACAACTAGGAAAAGATTTAGAAAATCAAATTAAAGATAAAGATAAAAATAAGATATAGAAGATAAGTGAATATTTAATTGGGATTAAATTCAAATTTTGGAATCGAAGTTTCACACCGAGACTCTTGTTCAACTACTCTAATAATTCAATGTTCTTCTGATTTTTTTAATGACGAATTAATCCAAGATAATCTTCGTTGTCTTTTAAGAAACAAATATGTGTTTAATTGTATTAACTCCTACGGTCGTGGTGGCTATGTTCAATTAGATATTTTACAATATTTACTAATTCATTTTATCCATCTAGGATTAGTTCTACTATCATGAATTAAACTTAAGTTCTCTTCTTATGGTTCCAACATACTAAGTTTACTTCTCAATTCATTCCTAAGTGTCTAACATCATGCAAATAGTGATCAAGTCTCAAGCATATATAAAAAGCAATAAGAGAAGAATTAAAAGAAAAAAATTGAAGAAAACCTCGACTATTTAGATTAATTAAACAAATGTAAAGTGCAATGCCTTAATTCCATAACAAAGATGACTTATGGCACATAGCCATGGAAACTAAAACAAAAAAGAAAGAACATCAAGCTGGAATAAAGAGAGAAGGAGGAGGAATCCTATGCTCTTGCTCTATGCCGTCAATGCATCAATAATTAAGAACCCTCAATTAGAGTCTATAATGCTCAATTACAAAATATATTTAAAAATAACAAAGCATAAAATATGTTCACGCTGACGCTCCGTGATCATGGTCATGGGGCCATGATCTTCTCAAGAAGCTTTAGATAAATACAACATATCCTAAGTAAAATGTTATGCAAAAAATGACCTAAAGTGTAACACATCAATAGGCTGTTAACATTATTGTTACGTCAAGGGAAAACATTGTTATTGAATTAGTGGCAACTTGTCGCTACTCTATCAAAATGGAAGTTTATACCACAAGAACATTGGTGAAATTTTTTGTCCCTTGAGGTTCTAAAGGAAGAACACTAATTCTGTGGGAGTTTTTATGTCCATTAGATTTTGTTTTGTCAAAAATGTGTCATGGACTTTCCTAAATATATTTTGCATGTTTTCTCTTAAAAAATGTTGTTATTACGTCATTAGTAACATTGTTACAGGAGAAACTAAATAGTTTTTTTTAAAAAAAAAAATCTTTTAAGGACTATTTTTTTTAAAAGAACTAAAATAAGAATATAAAAAACAGAAAAGTTACAATTACTCCAAACTATATTATCAATATGTTCAATCCAGAAAACTAAACTAATTACTATGGTCATTTGGTAATATAAATGCCTCGTTAAACTAAATGTGACATAAAATAGGATTTTGGTTACAACCTAACTTTTTTTTTTTTTTGTTAAGACAGAAAATAGGATATAACTATGTTTCCCTTTAACCTGCACATAAAAGTGACAATTAACTTATTTATGCACTCCAACATTATAAAACCTTAACTCTACAACGATTTTGGGTATGAGTTCATACTACCCGGCATGCATCGTTCCTGTTTTACTTGCCATATACAGAGACTTTAGATTACTTTAACCACAGTATTATTAATTAATGCATTAAGTTCGCATTTTAAATGCTATCGTTGTGTAGTGAAACAGTTTGTGAAAGGCGATAAAGACATGTTAACATAGTGAATAAATGGAGCTCTCAAAGATTAAACCAAACACTGAATTACAAATCATCACAACTCGTAAATAATACCATTCCCAACGACCTTTCATGCTTATATATATAGGACAAGGAGGAGCATATAGTACTATAATATATGCATATCAATCGACGAGTCTTAAATTGCAGTCTAAAAAGTAATTATATACCTCGACAAAACGATAAATAGAAAATGACAAACAGATATATCTTTCTGGAACAAATATAGATATCCAGAAGAGCAGGACAGCTCGAAAATATTTTAATATTGATTAGTAAAGCTTTAATACGGTTGCTTGTCTTTTTTTGAATTATTAATAGGAAAACTTACATCTTCTCAATAAGGGTGTAAATAAGTTAAATCAAGTGCAACACTTGAAATTTAAGCTTGATTTACAAAAATATGGGTGATTTAAATTTGACTCATTTATTTAAATGAGTCTTATTAAAAATTTGGATTTGACTTGTTTAAAAAAAATAAAATTTGACTTGTTTAATTCATTTAAAACTTAATTATTTTTTAATTTGCAAAAAAAATATTAAATTATTTTTTAACTCCAGCAATTTAGTATTTAATAAATTTTTAATAATAATTCTGTAAAAAATATTTTTTTAATAATATATAATAATTTACTAATAAAAATGTGTTAAACATATTATATGATACTGTGAAATCTATATAATTTTAACTCTATATATTGTAGAATCTATATAGTTTGAATTTCTCTCTATATAAATAAGTTGTTGATGTCAAGTTTATAAAATTTGGACTTAATTCCTTTAAATAATTGAGTTCAATCTTAAGTTTGAGTTTGTTTATTTAATTAAATAAATAATAAACTTGATCGAACATTTGATAAATCAAATTCGAAAAATTCATAAATAATTTGACTCATTTACGTTCTTATTTCTCACTTCCCACGTTTAACTCTCATCTACCTGGTGGGAGAGAAAGAAATAAGTAAAATGTAAAGTAAATAAAAATAAGAATGAGAATGAGAAATAAGTGAATGAAATTAAGCAAGGAAAAGAATAAAATTAGAAGTTTTTGATTTAAGAAAAATAAAGAAAAAAAATGGAGACAAGAAAAGTGTGTGCGTAATCGGTAAAAATTAAGTTAAAATAAAAGACACATAAATCGTGAGTTCATCTTACAATGCAAGATTCAGGTGGTAACACGCTATTATGCAAAATCCATTATATTATTATGCAAAAATTGAGTATAGACACAGTTCCTTATGCATTTCTTTGTTGTGTGTAAATAAATTCGAACCAGACACACCACTTTTTATTTCTTTCTACCATATTTCATATATACCAAACAAACTCACTTTTTTGCTTTCTCCTATTTTTACGTCTCCTATTCCATTTCTTTACCGTCTCTTCACCACCAAATGTATCAAAATAAAAATACATATGCAATAACTGTAAAGATATTATTAGACTTTTTTTATCCAAAAAAAATTGTATTGATTAAAGGTACAAGGGATACCTAAAACTCATATACAAGATATTATTAGCCATAGTTAAGTAATAAAGATTATATAATTCGAAATAGCGTGTAAGTTTGTATGTTTAGCTCTAATAGCTAGACAACCAATAGAGCTGGGTATTGGACAAACCTTTACTGAATGTTTAGCTTTAATAATTAAAGAAAGAAGGATTGGATTGAGATTGAAGAGAGGATCAAAGCCATTCCAGGTCCCAATGTTTATTGTCTCATGGATCTCTCGTAATAGAGGTACTGGGTCCAATAATAGAGATGGCTATTATTCCAAAAGAAACAAAATATTTGTGTTATTTCAATTAATTAGTTTTTGTATTTTTTTTCTTCTTAACTCGCCTCTTTTAAGATAAAACCAAAATTAAAAATGAAAAAAAAGTAAATTTTACGTTTTTACCCAAAAAAAAGTAGTCAAATCAAATTAATGATTCTGAAATATCATTGGATCTCTATACTTCTTGCAAGGTAGTGAATGATTCCGAACCTTGCTCATTCAAAGACTGAATGTGCCTTAGGTTTTTTAATTATATAAAAAAAGTGGTACGTAATTCCATTTATTTTAAGATTTCTTTTTTCCAGAAAAAAGGAAAGTCAATTTTTATTTTTTATTATAATTTTAATTTGAATTTAGTAAATTAGTATTTTGATTTTTTTAGAATTTTATTATAATTTTAATTTATAATTAATGCATCTTTCCTACAAATATTTCCTGAAATTTCTAATCAATGAAACTTAAAATCGACCCATAGGTTTTTGTTAGAATTATTCTTATATATAAAAATGGTTTATAACTCAGTTTTTTTAAAATAAAAAAAAAACTCATTTCAACAAACTTGCAATTGGTGCTGAAATTACGAAATAAATTTCTTTTTAATTCATTTTGATAAGTTTCATGCTAAAACTTATGACATAATGTGTGTTTGGATGATGGTTGATAAAATTAATTTTGAATGAAATTGATTTTGTAAAATTGATTTTGAAGTGATATGATTTATGTTTAGATGTTTTATTATAAAATCAAGTTAGAAGTAATATTTAGTACAAAATTTTAAATCTAATGCATAAGTTAATCAAAGTTGTTTCAATCCAACATTAATTTTGAATTCTTCTTTAATGTGAAACTAGACTTATAAAATTGCATCCAAAATCAATTTTAAATTCGATCAAAATCAATTTTCCAACGTTAAACCAATGAGGCAAATAAGCTATAATGTAAAATAAACTTTATTGATTCAAAATTGCTTCGCATGGGACTCACGAGAGATACTATACGACAAGCAGGAACTTGTAGAGGACCATTTATTAGTGAAATTAGTTTTGGTCAACCAGTAAAAGAATAAAACAAATGCCTCCACATTTTTCACTAGATGTGATTTGAAAAATATGGAAGAAACTGAAAAGCTACAGATTTACAGAAGGCCAATTTTAATTTTATATCAATAAATGTTAATTGCTAGTTTTTGTTAGAATATTAGTGTGAGAGATTTGAATTCAAGACTTAATCTTGTTTCTCCCTTCAACCACCAAACCAACCCTTTAACTTCATACAAAACCAAATTAATTTGTTAGATCACAATATTAGTAACTGTAATGGAGAAAAAACTGCTAGATAACAAAGGTTATGTATTGAAGCTTTGGCAAAGGTAAGGTGCTCAATAATAATATATAAGTTGAAATATGAAGGTTCGTATACTTGGACAAGGAGGATTGACACGAGGACAATGGTTTGATGCTAGATATACACAACTGGTTTGGTCAAAAGCACTTGGTGGTCCATTAGCTGATAGTGATAAATAAATAGTACATAACATGCTTAAATTTATATAAAAAAAACAAAAAGAAGAAGAAGAAAATGTACATTCTGTTATAAGAGGATATTAATGTAAATATTTCTTTGGCTAGAAATGAAGAAGGCATGTGCTTGAATGCATGTGTGACACCTTAACTTAGATGATGATAGCTATGATGCAATTCCAATTTGAGACGGTAAGCTTTAGGTCATTAAGTACTATAGTAGTTTGCACAATGTAATTGAAGCTAGTCATTTACTTGCAAAACATGCACTTAGTTTCTCGCGGATTGACATATTACAGTCAAATATTTAAAATCTTTTAAATTTCATGTGTCTTTCAACTTCAAGTTGACTGTATAATTAAGTTTCCTGCATGTTTTTACTTTTTATTGTAATAAATCCCATCTTTAATCTTTAAATTCGTACAAGATTAAACTTCAATTTTTCCATTTTTCACTTCACATTCTCTCACTTTATTAATCCTAATAATTTACTTGTAAGGTCACCTTCAACTGAAGTGTTTTGATTGTTTTTGTTTATTAAGAACACATCCATTAGTTTAATTATGGTGAAGTTGTTTAGCACAATTTTTGGCTCTTCAAAATGTCACATGATACTTAAGAACTTCAACAAGTTTTCTCTCTAACAGTGTAAATCAGAAACTTAAAATATGTTTTATAATTGTCTTAAAATTTTCAAAAACAATTAAGTACAGCAGTTTACATAAACAACGATTCTTATATAAGAAATTTTGCATCAATTGCTCTCCAATAGTGAAATTACATAAAAGTTGGTTCTTAAATTTAAAAACCTCATAAACATTAATTCCCATTAAAGACGCTCAAAGTATTTTCTTTTTGTTGATACAGCAAATGCTTACTTACACACCAGTTCTTATATTATTTTGGGCTTGATTTTTTTTAGACAAACTTGATAGCATGCTAAGACATCACAACATCTACTGCAATCTATTGATAAAAAAAATATGTATTGCAATCCCAATTAAGTTGACAATCCAGCAAGATACCAATCACCTACACTGCAGGTATGCAGCACACTAAAGTATTATTATATCAAAAAGAAAGAAAATACAGAAGATTGAGATTTTGGGGCCCTGTTGCCTATATACTTTTAAATAACTGTTCGGTGGAATCAGGTGAGATTCGGTTCAGAGACAGTCATATAGTTTAGATCTACGTACCGAAACTGTACGATGGCACTGGATGCACACCACTGTGGCTGTGGAATGCCTGCACAGAGATTCTCACACTCAAGTAAATTCATGAATAAGTAAGGGAGTAACGAGTAAGAAATAAAACTTCTTCATACCTAGCTCTAGTTTATATATATACTAGTTAGTAAGCGTTCCGCTGTATTTTTTTTTTGTTTTGGTATTGACATTGTGGTTAGATTAAAATTTTAATTTTTTTTACTGTTTGAAAAATGAGAATTTGAGATAAATAAATAATTAAAATTAATAATACAAAGTAAAGTAGATTTTAGTTGGAGTGCATTAAAGTTTTAATGGATGTAAGAATAACAATAATTTGAAAAGAGTTGCATACCTAAGCTTCAAAGAAAAGAAAACAAAATAAATGAGTTAGTACCTAGTTTAGTACCCATACATGCGCATGGGTGTGCCGAAAAATTATATTTACAATATAGTTATAGGTATAAAGTTGTAACATTAGACAATATTATCATGTATTCAATTGAAAATTAACAAAATGAGAACAAAAGTGAATATAAGCTAAAAACCTTATGATAACACTTGAAACTAATTTGAAAGTAAGTAAAGCATAATTAAGTGCTGGATTAGAAAACTCAAAGATAATGTACGCAAATTTTGTGATTAAAAGGCTCTCCATCTAAAGTCAATTTTTGACGTATTTCACCCGTCATTATAAATAATGCAGCATTCTGCAAAACCAAATGAGTGAACCTTTTTTCTTTCATAAAATAATACAGTATCATGTGCGAACGTACGGATAAGCTCCAAAATTAAATGTATAGTATAATTGTATACATTTAATTATAACCGTGTAAAACTTATTAAATAAGAACAAAAACTAATATGATTGAAATATATAATATATTTTATAAAATAACATTGTCTATTTAGCTTCGATGATATCCATGGTTATTAATATTTTAAAATTTTATAAATAATGAAATACATATTTAATTTTATTAAGATTATTATTGTTAAATATGTTGTTAGCATATTATTTACAAAAGACTAAAGTATGAAATAAGAATTTAAAACCGTCAACACATTGAAATGCATGAATGATAAATATATTGCAAACAATTGTTCAGACTGATTTGGATTATCAACTTGACAATTAAAACATGAGAACAAATCAAAATAGTTTTTTAAAATTTAGAAAACAAAATTAAACCCAAAAAATAAAAAAATATTTAATCTTATGTTTATATACAGTTATTTTGTAAAAAGACGTATAAATGATGGTTAAGATAAGCATGAATAGAGCACCACAAGATTGTATCTTATTCGTTGATTATCTTCATCTCCGTCCATATACTCAACGACGATAATAAACAAATATAGAAAAGAGAAAATAAATATTAATAACAATAATAGTTATCATAGATACTCACATAGTATAATTGTAACTGTGAAGAAATTATTTAATTAGAACCAAAACTAATATGATTGAAATATATAATATATTTTATAAAATATCACTGTCTATTTAGCTACAATGATATCAATCGTTATTCATATTTTAAAATTTTATAAATAATGAAATACATATTTAATTTTATTAAGATTATTGTTATTAGATATGTTATTAGTATATTATTTACAAAAGACTAAACTATGAAGTAAAAATCTAAGATTGCTAATATATTAAAATGCATTCATGATAAATATAATGAAAAAAAAAATGTCAGACTAACTTGGAGCATCAGCTTGACAATTAAAACATGAGAACAAATCAAAATATTTTTAAAAAAATTTAGAAAACAAAATTAAACCCCAAAAATTAAAAGTATTTAATCTTATGTTTATATATAATTATTTTTTAAAAAAATGTATAAATGATAGTTAAGATAAGCATGAATGGAAAACCACAAGATTGTATCTTATTTGTTAATCGTCCCCATCCTTGTCCATATACTCGACGACGATAATAAAAAAATATATAAGAGATAAAATGAATATTAGTAACAATAATAATTATCATAGATACTTACATAGTATAATTGTAATCATGAATAATTTATTTAATTAGAACCAAAATTAATATGATTGAAATATATAATATATTTTATAAAATATCAATGTCTATTTAGCTATAATGATATCAATCGTTATTCATATTTTAAAATTTTATAAAAAATAAAATACATATTTAATTTTATTGAGGTTATTGTTATTAGATATGTTATTAGTATATTATTTACAAAAGACTAAATTATGAAGTAAAAATCTAAAACTACTAACACATTGAAATGCATTCATGATAAATATATTGAAGAACAATTGTAATACTAATTTGAAGCATCAACTTGTCAAAGTCATATGATAAATGATTTAATAAAAACATGAGAAAAAATTAAAGTATTTTTTTAAAATTTAGAAAACAAAAGTATTTAATCTTATGTTTATATATAATTATTTTTAAAAAATGTATAAATGATGATTAAGATAAACATGACAATGAAGCACCACGAGAATGTATTTTATTTGTTATTGTTGTTCCCTAACATCGTATCCCTCCCCTTCCCATATACTCGACGACGATAATAAATAAATATATAAGAGAGTAAATGAATATTATTAATAGTTATCATAGATACTCACATAGTATAATTGTAACAGTGAATAACTTATTTAATTAGAACAAAAACTAATATGATTGAAATATATAATATATTTTATAGAATAATACTGTCTATTTAGCTTTGATGATATCCATGGTTATTCATATTTTAAAATTCTATAAACAATAAAATACATATTTAATTTTATTGAGGTTATTATTGTTAGATAGGTTGTTAGTATATTATTTACAAAAGACTAAACTATGAAGTAAAAATCTAAAACTGCTCACATATTGAAATGCATTCATGACAAATACAATGAAGAACAATTGTAAGACTAGTTTGGAGTATCAACTTAACAATGTCATATCATAAATGATTTAATAAAAACATGAAAACAAATAAAGGTATTTTTTAAAAATTTAGAAAACAAAATTAAACCCAAAAATAAAAATAAAAACAAGTATTTAATCTTATGTTTATATTTTTTTAAAAATGTATAAATGATGGTTAAGATAAGGATGACAATGGAGCATTACGAGATTATATGTTATTCGTTATTCTTATTCCCTAACATCGTTTCTATCCCGTCATTGATTCTAGACAACAATTATAAAAAAAATGAATATTAATAACAATAATGTTACCATAGATATTTACATAGTATAATTGTAAATGTGTACAACTTATTTAATAAGACCAAAAATTAATATGATTGAAATATATAATATATTTTATAAAATAAGACTATCTATTTAGCTTTGATGATATCCATGGTTATTCATGTTTTAAAATTTTATAAACAATGAAATACATATTTATCTAAATTAATCTTATTTTTATCTACTTTTGTTATTTTCTATCATAAATCTCATATTCCTATCCTCGCCATGCACAGTTATTGCCTTTGAAATCAGTAAAGTCTATTCATCAAACTTACACATAGTTTCATTTTTCTCATCGCATAGTTTCATTTATGCTTTACCACAACAAAATTGACATTTCATGATGCTGAAAAATGGGGCTATTATTTCTCCTTTCTATTCTAGATTAAATAAAATGTCTATGATGCGAATCTATTGCAACATTATATTTCCAAATCATGAATCAAATGGTCAAAGTATTTGTTAATCTCTCAAGTCAAATCAACAATACTATTCTATTTGCCTAAAACCAGAAGTTGTGAGTTCAATACAATAGATAAAATATTAAGTCAAATACAGGTGAAACAATATTCTCCTGCATTGGAAACTTCCTCGCCGACTTAGAGTGAAAGCAACCCATTATGAAGGAAATGAAGGTATCAAAACCATCTTAACCTTTCCAATTCTAACCAAATTGAAACAGCACAATATATAAATAATGTATATACCAAGAGCAACATTCTTCATAGCACGCCTTTGAGTGATTGAAGACATTTTTTTTTAGCTCCTATTATTTTCTACCTACAAAAAAAGTGAGCATTGAGGAGATTCATACAATGAAGAAGATATTTAATAATCCCAACAGCTTCAGACAACATGAGACCATATTGTTCTAAGGAACTCTGATCTCGATTCACTTGCAAACTGCTTTGAAAAGTTCAAACATCATTAGGATCTGCAACCTCATCAATTATTTGTATCTGAAATGCACAACGGAAGATTATCGACATGTAGACATGTTGACAATTTTTTCTTAGCCATATCACACAACTTAAAAGTACATTGACATGACACACCTTATTTTTTGGATGATCCAACCTTTTCTGTCATGATTTACTGTTAATGTTTTTATTGGAGTTTTGTTCATTTGATTGGATGATTGTTTTTTGCTCTAGGAAGAATTAGTACATGATTGATTCTCTTTCCCTTGTCTATCATGTGGCAACCCAAAAACAATACGCACAAATCATGAGGAAGAGACTAACTCTTTTTCTAGCACAAACTGAACTTTAAGAAATGTTGTGTAGGCCTTTACAGCTAGGCCTTCTTTCACCATAATCAAATTATTGATAAAAAGTACAACAACTCAAAATAATATGACAACTTTTTGCCTTGTATATGACAAATGTCTTATTTTTACAAAGATACTATTAATAATATTTCAATGACATTGGTTTAAAAATTATTAAAAATCATGATAAGAATGCATTAGTAATATTATTTAAGAAAATTATTAAGTGCCAAAGTAAAAAAAAGGTAAAATTATATACAATAATTTATATTTTTCTACTATCCTGAAAATGATAGGAAGAAAATAGATAAAAATAAAGTTTGTTTACAAAATTGGGTAAAACAGACAATTCAACCTTAATTACCAATATTGAAGGATAAATAGAAATGCTCAGAAACGGGTTAATGACAATGTTGGAGTAGTTTTGGAGAAGTGATTCTTCGATAATGAAGGGAGTGCAGCAAGTAATTAGTGCGTGCATTTGGACCGTCTTTGCAAAGCGCATGCTTCTATTACTTCTAAGTCATCTCTATAAATTCAATAATGTTTTTTCTTTCTCAAATTAATAGTTGAAGCATTCAAGAGACAAACGTTAGAAATGCAAATAACTGCTAACAATGGCATTACAAACGGTGAACAGTTAATTTCTGATGGAGGTGTAATGAGAGTGTATTCAATGTTCCAAAATTTTCAACATACATACATGAGACTTCTTTTTGGTGAAAAATACAATGTTACAAGCAAAAACGTATGGAGAAGACTGACCTAGTATATAAAATTTATCCTACTACAGGTTGACTAAACTGATCATACATAAGAAAACATAAACTTTACATAGCTAATAGATTTTATTATATGCAAAATATAAAAAATAATCTTCATTCTAACAAAAAATAATGTTACCAAGATTCCAATAACCTTGGATTACAAACTATTTGCACAAAAAGTGTAGGAATCACTTATTGACTAAGTAAAAAAAATTGAAACAATAAAATAAAAAAGTTAGAAGAGCTCTTGCAAATTATCATGGTAGTAGCGGATTTGCACGGTTGTCCTTCTTTAAAACAGGTCTACTGAAATTTCACCTCTTCATAGTATGAGTTTTCCTCCAAATTCAATGTGCAAGAGTTCTTCAAATAAATTCCTTCTCAAAAACAGAATATTTTGCACAGAAAATAATTGTTATCAGCATATATATTATATATTATGCAGTAGAAGAAAATACCAGAGTGCATAAACTTTGTATTCATCAGTGCTAGCAAGATTACCTCAACACTTCCGTATCTTTTG
The DNA here is from genome assembly GCF_004193775.1 of Glycine soja. Lineage (NCBI taxonomy): Eukaryota > Viridiplantae > Streptophyta > Magnoliopsida > Fabales > Fabaceae > Glycine > Glycine soja. Next base: position 12,440,411 of record NC_041005.1, read on the forward strand.
CTTTTATATTGGATGGAGTACTTCCAAAGTCATGTTGTTAAGTTTCTTTGTTGGAGGAATTGTTATTGCATTAGCCTCTAATTTATGAGTTTCCCTACTTCTTCATCTTCAGAGGGATATATCCATCAAAAACCACACTCTTTTGTCACTACTTCCTCACCATCTAGAGTTTGATCAAAACATCTTAAATTATTATCAGCCCATTGAAAGAAAGTATATACATATACTATTTTAAGCATTAGGCAAACTTGCATGTCACCAACACAACCAATTCACCATAAAACAGAGGAAGATATATAGGATAACCTATTACCATTTGAAAAATTGGTTACAGAAGAAAATGACTCAGAAAACTTACTATGATTTATTTACAAAAGATGGTTCACTGGCCAAAAAATCAAAAAACTATTAAACCTCAATTCAGGGGCATCGTCAACCTCCACATCATCTTTTCATGAGAACTTAGGAAGATTAGAAGTTGAAAAGGTCTTCTTACAGCAAATGAGGAGTTCAAATGCAGCTTCTAAGAATCCCCTTGGACAAAGAAGCACTTGCAGAAGCAGCTAGAGAAGCAAGTATCTCAGTGCATGCAATCTATTAGCATCAATGCTACAGTCATGGCTCCTTTCCTGCTTAATATTACCACAAAAATATATCTTGAATAAAATAAATGAAATTACAATATTTCACACAATTCAACAACAATGTATTTAATGGTGCAAATGCAGAAACGCACACAAAGGATAGTAATCCATATGTAAATTATAAGATAATATTCTATCACAAAAACTTATTAGATAATAAGTAATGCTATATCCTTCTATTTGTCTGCCATATACGCATGGATAATCCAATAGTTTCTTCATTTGGAGAATAACAATAAAATCAGTCTATCAACCATAAAGCATATGGAGGTCAAAGATTGGAACAACATATATATGCAAATGCCACATAAAAAATTACCACAATATCTTAAGATGTATTATCATCCACTAATTTTTCCTAATTTTTTAATGTAAATTGCAAGAAACATAAATTTCTTTCTATCTTTCATATTCCTAAACTATCCTACAAAGTATGACTAAAGTAAACACAAACCATCCAAACTTCACTGCTAGTCTGCCCAGAGAAATTAAGAAGCTAAATGTGCCAAATCTTGGGGAAAAACTACCACAATATTCAACATGAAGATTTTGTGGAATCTTACACACAAGACACTATTAATTAGTACATGGAATTACCCATCTTTCATCATAGTGAAGAAAAAATAAGACCATATTAAGTTTTTTCTAAGGATCAATAATAGATCATAAGCATAATTACCTCTCTAAATAATCTGGCTTCCATTGCCTACAATTTTATTATTGCCTTTTGATCCACATCATCTAAAGACAGGAGCGAAAATGAAGGAATGTTGCATAAGGTGCCAAAGAATTTCATGAAGTATGAACCAAGATTATTTTATTATTATTAATGCATAAGGTACCGAACATTCTGCAACAACAACAAAATCAAATTTCAAGAAAACAAAAATTTGAACTTTGGAGTGAACTCCAATTTCACTCAAACAAAAACACAAAACAAAAAAAAAAAATTACTTGTGCGGATTGAGACAAGAGTCTGCACCACAGTCAGTGTAGAACCTCTACATCACAAAACAATAACAATAAAATAATTAAAATAAAAATAAACAAATAATAAAAGTGAGAAAAGTGTGATTGGCAAAAAGAATCATCGGCGATCGGTGGAGTAGCTTCGGCCTTGCCGTTGGGACTTGTTGTGCTAGCGATCTGCGCATCTTGAATAGCGCATTCTTCGGGATCAGCAGTATCGTGGCGATGGTTTAACAATGAACCTAAACATCATATATTATTAGCAGCCCATTGAAAGAAAATATATACAAATATTATTTTAATACAACTCGTTCTCTCAATGATTTGTGGAATTCTGTCAACTTCCATCTGCAACGCTCAGCTTCCATAACATACACAGGCTTCCTGTGGGAGGAACAAAACTGATTTCTTAAAAACAAATATCAGATAAAAAAAATTACATGTATCAATCTACAACAATAACAACAACAAAATCATATAGAATCAGGTACAAATCAATAAGCATTAGTGGACTCTATAAATACTAAATTTAAGTAAAATCATTTAAAGATCAGAGTGGGGAGAATCTAATCATAGAAATATTTCTGACAGACATACCCAGTGCTGCAAGCTTCACTTATCATGTTAACTGAATCTGTTGTGACAACAAATGCATCGGCCCAAGCTAGATGCCCCATTTGTGGGTTTGGTTCTGAAAGTTGTGTTAGTGACAAGGATTAACCACATTCTAATTGTTAAAACAAATTTAACAAATCTAATTAAATAATCTAATATAAACCTGGATAAATATTTACCTTGCCCATCCCAAATATAAACTTTTGGATTATTTCCAAGTTCTTTAACTATTAGTATTTGATAATTGTTTAAAAGACAAATAAAGGTGAATAAGTATATCTTTTGCCCAGTGAAGTTACCAAACATAAATCCTTATCCTCATTTGCTAATACTAACAATTAAGCCAATTAAAACTTCAAACTTTTGTTGCCGTAACACAGCTCAGAACGGAGCGGGCTCGAAAATAGCGAAAGAGGACTCAAAAATAGTGTCAGCACAAGCACAGGTTCATCCAAGGTGTTTTTTTTTTTCAAGTTTGTTTAAGGAAAAGATAAGGGAGAAGAATATTTAGTAGAAAATGAATGAAAATGAAAATAAGAGATAGGAAATTGAGAAAAGATGAAACTCATTCAAATTCAAATTCAAATTTGAAATTTGAAATTTGAAATTTGAAAAGTAATTAAGCAGAAGAAAAGAAAGCGCATATGTTATTAAAATTTGAAATTTAAAAATCACAAGAGGAAGAGGGAGAGATTGTATGTGGGAAAATCGAGTTTACAAAGGGGACCGTGAATCAAGTTTAATACAGTTCACCTAAGATATCTCGGTCTAAATACTACTCCCAAACAATAACCAACCAGAACTATAAATTAAACTCCAGCAACAAAAAGTATCTAATTTACATCAATATCATTTTTTTAAATTAAACAATTCAATACTATATAAACCGTTAGAAATATCGAATCACCATTTACTTTTAGTAACAACTAGTCTTCCACAACCCAATCACGTACAACCAGATCAATTCAATCTTTCCGACTATTGTGGAAATTAGAACGCAGCAGTGTCCGATTTAAACCAAAATTGATTAATGTATCATTATGAATGCAAAATAAGGTAAAACTAGGAAACAAGATCAGTATCTGCAGTGATTTGAGTGAATTATTGTGCCTGAGTTGTTAGATTATACTTATAGACAAACTCAAACAATAGCGGGGGGTTAAATCTTGTCACTGAAGCAAATATTTCATTGGTGAGTAATTTGTAAGCATCTTGTAAGAGTTTTTAAATATCTCTCCTGATCCTAATGAACTCTCATAGCCTAACTTACCTAAATTTTTCCAAAATCAAAAATATCTCACGAGCGACCATTTGTTTTTCTGGTAAATGATGTCTATAAACAAATTCAAACCCAGCAACCTTTTCTGGTTTTCATTCAAAATTTATAATGCCAGGAACAAAACTTTGTGAGTCATCATAAGGAGATTTAGAATAGACTCCTCAACTGTAGTATGATGATGCTCTTTCATTAAAGTCCAATTTATACCATTCAACGATACATGATACGCAATTTCGTCCTTCACCTTCAAAACGTTATCTGCATAAGATGGTTCTATCTTGTAATGTATGCCAATTAGTCCTCCCAAACGACAGCTCATCCATTTGACAAAAGTGTCACATACCATTGACAGACAAAATTCTAACCAAACACGTTACTTTAAGTGACAAAGTCGATCAATTTTTGGACAAATGTGAGTCACGATCAACATCATCTCAAACATGTTGGGAACTTTGAGGACCATCTTGCTTGTTGTAAAAGCTGTGAGACTAAATTGCATATTTTCGTAAAGTTAAAAGGGTGCATATTCGACAGGTCCCTTCTTTTGAACTTTGAGCAACGCAAGCAACTTATAAATTAAATTTCAGAAAAGTTCTCTTCAACAATGGTGCTCCACAATTGCGAAAGTTATTTTAACACTTCTAAACAGGACAATATGATCCTATTTTTCAATCAGAATTGAAGCTTTACCTTAGTATGCTAATTATTAATGCAAACTTTTATCACGTGGATTACTAAGATAAAACTTCAATTCTGATAAGAAAACAATAGCATAAAAACCCAAGGAATTTTAACTAAAGTTTTGTCTGTATAGGATTATATTAAAGTTTCAGATTACACGTGCCTTACCTAATAGCAATGGATTAACAGAATGAAATTGACAGAAATACAAGTTCAAATGTTCAATAAGCAGGGTAGCAAACCTAGGGTCTGCAAAGGGAATGAAATTAGTCCATGGTGTTAAGAAATGCAAAAGAAAATGCACACCCGTAAGAAGTAAACACATAGGTCAAGGAATATGAAAAGCAGTACGTTTCAAAAGTATCAAGTTCACTGCCAAAAATCAGTTAGTATGAGGGAACTCCAGTTTCATGACAAAAAAGCACTCTGCCACTAAGTAAAACAGACTCTATGTATTGCTAATATCAAACGAAAAATCCATGCAAAGCTCAGACCGAGCCTAGAATTAGACATATATTTCATAACAAGTCATATGACACACTTGATATTAACTTTGAAAATTGGAAGCACCAGACTAGGGGTAAAGCAACGATTTCCAATAAATATGAAGGTACAGGTGTAAGGGGAAAAACTAACACATTGCTGCATGGGTGGACAGGAAGGCAACACAAGCAAAGCCACTTTCTGAGTGCAATCTAACATGATGCAACCTTCATATGTGGTTTTTATCCGCTGCAATATTAAAAAATGCAACAAAAGAGAGATGATAAATAATAGTACCACATGAATGTGGGTAGCTCCTCTATTCAAGTAATTGCCACAGGCCCACAGCAATTACAGTGGCATTCCCATATCTCTCTCCATCATATGTGTAATAGTAGGGAAAAAGTTTTCACATTCCACCAGCTACGAGAGTGCAGTTCAAGCTTGGGGGGGGGGGGGGGGGTTATTTATACAGATATTAACCCTGTTAACCTTCCCCTAGTGTGGTTATCACATGATATATAACCTCCACAAATGTTATGGAGCCTTACTCCTTATCCTATGAATTTACCAACTAAGCATTATAAAAAGCGAATTTTCTACATTAAATTTAGCCAGTATTAACCCCAATAAAACAACTCAAACAATCAAAAAAGTGAAAAGAAACTTACAAAGAAAAAAAGCTTGTGTTGTTATTGTTGCTGTTTTAAGTTTGCTATCCAGTAATACAAAGAAATCCACAATTAAGAATAAAGGAACATTTATTTTCAATATTCTGTAGCCTTTGACCCTGCTCATGTCCCTGTGATATGCCTTCTTTTTAAGGTTACCAGGATTCTATTTGAGATTTGAGTAGTTACTAAGAAACCCAAAAGGAGAAAATGTGTTTGTTGATTGGCATCCAAACTTCAACCTCTATTTTATCATACAGAACAATGATCATTTGATGTTACTCCAGATAATATGCAATTATGCAGAATTCATTTATATTTACAACAGATTCTAGGCTTCTACAAACAATAAAAATTGACAGTTGCAATATGAACCAAAACACAAAATGAGCAAAACTGTGGTAGTATCAGAACCCAATGGAAATGGCAAACAAAACATTGAAGTCATCAGCAAAAGTGGCATTGATGATGGAGCGACAGAAGTTAATAGGAAAAAAAATATATATCTACCGATTTCAAGTGATCAAACACTAGATCAGCACAAAAGAAGCATACAAAACTCTGTCTATAACCTCAAGTCTCAACCTTCCATTCAATTCATGATTGCCTTTGATCTCTTGGTCTCATTAAGTGTCTTATATACAACAGAAAAAGGTGAAAGAACCGTCCTCCAATTTCAGATAGGATAGACCAGTGTCACCAAATTGTCAACTTAGTCCAGCAACATGCCAAATGTTGAGAACCTTTTTATTTCCTTAACTGTCAAAGGGCTTTGAGTCTTATAGTAAAGATCCTCTTCTCATGCTTCATCAATAACATTGTCTCTCAGAGAGAAGCTATCAAGCATATCATTAAATGTGTCAACCTGAAGCTCTTTAAACATAGCCATCACTTGTATCATGGTTGGCCGCCGGTATGGTCTCTCATCCAGACATTCAAAAGCAATTCTCAAATATTGTAATAGTTCACTTTCACTAGATGTTTGCACAATTAAATCAGGATCAAGTATTTCATTAATTCTTTTCTCTTTGTAAAGCATCTTTGACCATCCAACAAGATTGCTATCATCACCAAACTCAGAAGAGTCAATTGGTCTCTTCCCTGATAGAAGCTCTAGCAGTATGACACCATAGCTATAGACATCCCCTTTTGCTGTACATCTAAAACTCTGGTAGTACTCAGGGGGTACATAACCAGGTGTTCCGGCAAGTGTGCTAACAGTGAGATGAGTGTCGAGGGCATTAACCAATCTCGCCATGCCAAAATCAGAAACTCTGGCCTCAAAATTTTCATCAAGAAGAATATTGCTGGACTTCATGTCCCTGTGTATAATGTGAGGAATGCAACTATGGTGAAGAAATGCGAGACCTCTTGCTGACCCTATGGCAATCTTCTTCCTTGCTGCCCAATCAAGCTTTGAACCTCCTCCTTTTGCTCTCTCATGTAAAACAGCCTCGAGACTTCCCCATCTCATGTACTCATACACAAGCAGCCTCTCCTCTCCAACTTTACAGTAACCCAGCAGCTGAACCAGGTTCCTATGCTTAATCTTCCCAATAGTTTCCATCTCAGCCATGAACTCCCTATCTCCCTGACCCGTCACGTGAATGAGCTTCTTGATAGCAACAACACAACCATCTTTTAGCTTAGCTTTGTACACCTCACCAAACCCCCCAGAACCTATCAAACTCTCGGCACTGAAACCATTAGTAGCCTCAAGAAGATGCGCAAACGTCAGCTTCCGCAGAGGCTTCTCAAAGGTGGCAACATTGATGCTCAAAGGCTCAGGAAAGCTGGATAGCTTCCAACTACTGCCCCCAGAAGTTGGAAGACTCTCTATATACTTTTCCCTCATCTCCTCCTTCCTCTGTGTCTTCCTCACTCGGTACAAAGCCAACACAAGCCCAAGTGCAAACACGAGGAAGCAAAGCAAACCAATGACAACCCCAGCTGCAGCAGGCTGCTTCTTCTTCCAACCCCCAACAGCAACGGAGTGATTCTTTGAAGTCCCACACGCTGACAAAGGCACCCCACAAAGGCCAGAGTTGTTCTCATATCTGGCAGCTGGAAAAGTAGTTAACTGACCTCCAGAAGGAATGGACCCAGTGAGATTATTATTAGACACATCAAGGTCACTGAGAAAAGAAAGACCCTCCAATGCCCCAGGGATGGACCCATTAAGACTATTATGAGACAGATCAAGCACCCCTATTGCTTTCAAACCACCAAGCCTATCAGGAATGTTCCCACTCAACCTATTGTGCCCCAAATTCAGCACCTGCAAATAGGCCATCTCACCCAAATTCTCAGGGATGCTACCAGACAACAAGTTGTAGGAAAGGTCAAGGTAGATCATACTCCCATTGGAAGCAAAAGTATACACAGTCCAACCGGAGTAAATCCGTGTCAACGGGCATGAATGCACCATTGGAAAACCTTCAAGCCTCTCTGTCCTGATATCCTCAAACTCAACCAACCCACCAGCACCCCTGCAACTAGTCCCACCCTCATTCCTCACAAACGCAAACTGCTTCCCCGAAACCCTACCTGGGATAACCAACCCTGCCTGATCAGCAAGCTGGAAAGGGATATCCCCGGTTAGGTTATTGCTATTCAAATCCAACCATATCAACCTCTTGCACTCGCCTATCTCCGGCGGAATCCTCCCACTGAGCGAGTTATTCCCCAGCTGAAGAATCGCCAATGCATTCAAATTCCCAATCCCAGCCGTTATCTCCCCGGTTAACCGGTTGCTCGCCAACGACACCCATATCATGTTGGTGCAATTCGCAATTGACTTCGGAATGGACCCAGAAATTAAATTGTTGTTCAAAATCAACGTCTCCAAGTTCCCTCCCTTAACACAAATTCCCTCGGGGATTTCTCCAGTGAGTTTATTAGCCCACATAATCAAATCAGTTAAATTAGGCAAAGCCCACACCTTCCACGGTATGGAACCGTTCAAACTGTTAAAGCTGAAATCAATAGTTTTCAAGTTCCTACACTCACCGAGCTGTGACGGTACCGTCCCTGAAAGGTAATTGCCAGCGAGGATCAAATTCTCCAACCCGGAAGGACATAAAGACGACGGAACATTGCCGCTGAACCGGTTCGAGCTCAGGTCAAGAACCCGAAGCTCTTTCAAGCTCACAAGCGACACCGGAACCGGTCCCGTTATGTTGTTAAACGCTGCGTTTAGATACTTTAGACTCCGAAGCTTGTTCACCACGGAAACAAGGAAGTTCCCAGAAAAATAGTTTCTCGCGAGATTCAGACTCTGCAGAGAAGAACATTGAGTGAAACTCAAAGGCAACGAACCAGAAAGATTGTTCTCCGAGAGATCAAGTTCAACTAGAGTTTTGCAAAGGCTTCCAAGCTCACTCGGGATTTCGCCGGAAAATTTGTTGTGTGCGAGAAACAGAGACTTCAAACTCTTCAAATTCAGAAGAATTTCCGACGGAATCTCCATCATGAGCTCATTGTGAGAAAGATCTAGAACCTCAAGATTGTTGCAGTTACCCAACCCGCGCGGAAACTCGTTTGAAGAGATTGCATTGTGCGAGAAACTCAACCGAACTAGATTCTCACACGAACCGAAACCGAAGTCAAATTCCGAGAAATTGTTGAACGAGAAATCCAGGACCTGAACGGCGTCGTTTAGAAGCCTCGGCGGAACCTTTCCGGAGAAAAGATTATAAGAGAGGTCCAAAGTGGAGAGATTCAGGCTCTTCGAAACGAGCGTTTCGCTGAGTTGACCCGCGAGTTTATTGTCCGAGAAGTTAAGAAAAACGAGAGTTGAGCTTCCGAGAGCGGAAACGAGAAGGTCCACGTCGGAGACACGGTTTCTAGACAAATCAAGTTGGGCCAGCTCGGGCCAGGGCCCAGGCCCAGCGGTGATGAGATTATTAGAGAGGTTGAGATAGCTAAGGCGGATACATGGAGCGAGGTTTGCGAAAGGAAACTTGCCGGAGAAGTTGTTGTGAGAGAGGTCGAGTGTTTCGAGCGTACAAAGTGGCGAAACGGTGAGGTTGAAAGAGGAGAAGGAGTTGCCACGTAGGATTAGGTTTTGGAGCGATGAAAGTGACGTGAGTGTGGGGAGGTGCAGTGTGCCGGAGAGGGCAGCGCCGCTGAGGTCGATGGCGCTGACGCCGCCGGAGGAGGAGCAGGTGATACCTCGCCACGCGCACGGGGATGGCGCGTGTGGGTCCCAGTCGGAGAGGAAGCTGTAGGGATCAGAGGAAACGTGTAAATGCTTGAACTGTATCAATAAAACTGCATCAGAAGTTGTTGTTGCTGCTTCTGCTTCTGCATCTGCTGCTGTTGGTGGTGTTGGTACTGTTATCATGATGAATAAGGCAATCACAACGAACCTCACTACTATCGGTGCTTCTCTTCTTGGTGACCATGGCATCTTCTTCATAAGGTATGGTTTCTCTCTTTTCATTTTTTCACCTTTTTGAGGTTTTTCACTCTCATGCTTCATGAGCAAAATAATAATGATTAGTTTTAGTTTTAGTTTTAGCTTATGCAAGTTTATGCATATATGCTTAATAATACTATTTCAAAACCCAACCAAAAATTGTGCGTGCGTGGGAGACAGAGTCTAAAATATAAAACTAGAAGGAATAACAACAAAAAAAAAAAAGGCATGTCGAGATGTTTCAGCTTAATTGTAAATCTCGTGTTTACGTTTTGTATAACATAAGGTAGAAATTTATGGCTTATAATAATTTTATCAGTTTAAATATATGATTGTCTCAGATAAAAATATACATATGATTAAAAAATCGAAACAAAACTATAAGGTATTTTTCAATTTTGATTTTTTTTCCCGAATAGGACAAGAGAGTGTGTGGGGGTGCGGCTTCCTTTGTTTTCCTTTCTTGTCCCGATTTTCAGACTTGTGTGGCTGTACGTGTACCTACCCTCAGCTAATAGCTTTGATTTTGGGTTGCTTTTTCAACGTTTTCTTTTTTAGGGCGGAAATGAAAATAAAATAAAGAAAGAAGCCGGGCTTGTTGGGGAAGCTGAAATTACGTGAGGGCAAGGAATCGTTATTATTATAAAATGAAAATTAAAAGAAAATTAATGTTGGCCATCCTTAAAATAAAATAAAAAAAAGTGGTCCAAATCGCTTTCCAGTTTCAAAGACGTAATTATCACCCAAACTTTGGGGTTTTGAAATTGTGTAAACGGGGAACCCGGTGTCAAAATAAGAGGAAAGGGCGACGAGATATTCAAGAAGCTTATGCCTAGTGACTAGTGAGTTGAATAGTGGGGAGTAGTTTCCTGTGTATAAGTTGCACCATTAATTTTTTTTTTCCTTTATCAATAACATTAATTAATTGGTGATATTTCTTTTATAATCACATTGATATAAAGTATTACTAATTTTATTAATGAATAATTCCTTTAAGAAAATCTGATTATCCATCTTTAATGAGATTTTTTTATTTAATTATACTTTTTTTTCAGAACTCAAACTCATTTTTTTAAGAGATTGAGTTGGTTTCACGCGGACTAATTGTTTTTGGTTAATTGGTGATAATTAATTTCATTAATAATAAGAGTTAGCTGTTTTAATAAACAATTACTTATACTGTATTTTTAATTTTTAATAGGTTATTTCTGGAGCAATAATTAATACTACATGCTTTAATAATATCTCTTCCATTAAATTCAACATAATTATCTCAAAATTTATACAGAAAAGTACTGATGGAAATCATTATGAAACACACATTAATCGTGAGTTCGGGAGCTTGCAATAATTTCTCTATATAAAAAAAAAAAAAGTAGTTGAAATGGGCATTTATTTATTAGTACTTGTTTATCCATACGTGTGGAGCGAGGCCACACACCCGGTATGCTTCAGATGGGTACAGAAAAACAAGAACCTTTGCTTGCTTATCTGAACTGAATATCTGCACAACAACGGGGTCTGAAAAATACCTTTTGGAATTTGACAGTGGGCGTGTGCAGCAGGTACGATGTTCAGGTCGTGTCTAGTGGCTGGACACTGTGCTGAATAAAAACAATTGCTAGATTTGTGGGGATGTTTTCAAGCATGACAGATATACAAAACCACTTCAATAGTTCAACATCATGTGCACGTAACATGCACCGCGATGGTGGGGTAAGGTGAGGGAAAAACTTTACTTGAATAGAATGGCACGCTGTGTTTTGTTTTGGCAACATTTGCTATTCATAATTCTGAGTTAATTAATCATAATTAATCAACTATGCCTTTGATATGATATACATAATGGGTTGGTTGATTGGTAAGGAAGAAGAATAAATAGCGGAGGGGACCTTGATTTGATGGAAAAATGTTGCGCATAGGAAATGGACAAGAATAAGTAAAATTTGAATGCTTATACAAGTGAACTAGCAGGTGAATTAAAATAAAAGTTAGTAAAACGGATTATAATAAAAAGGGATGAAGAAAAAATGGGTAAAACACGGCGAGCGAGGACAGGTTACGGAGAATAAGGGAAAGTGGTGCCCCCACTTTTCAAGATTTTCTTACTTTATTTTCTCATTTATCTAGGTTCAGTCAAACTTTGGATTTGGATTTATCCACCACATGTCACAGGCTCACAGCTATCTCCTCTTAATCATTACTTTAATTTCAAAATTAGATTTCCACTAAAAAAAATTAACAATTTGGGATCTAGATACTTGGAGGTCTATAAGACACAGTAAGTTTAAAATTCTTTCGGACGACGAAAGTAAAATTGTGATTTGACTTTTCAATTTAAATTTTAGATCTGTTAAAATTATAATTAATCAAAATTATATTTCATAATTATATCAAGCACAGAATTAAAACGAAAAAATATTACTTGGATATAAAATTTTAAGGAAAAGACTACGGTGAAATCCGTAATAGGAGGTTCCCTAGTGCATCGGTATTTGTTTCTATCATATTTACCCTTCTTTATAAGCGTTGGATCTTACTTGAAATATTTGGATGGCTTAGATGTGGGAAGGACATCTAAGTTTACTATTTACTTTCTCATTTTTATATAAGAAATAAATAATTAATCTATAAAGGCCAATAAAAATAAATAAGTTAATTAATTTAATTAACAGCATCATAAATTTAAATCTTATTTTAAAAATAATCATAAAATATAATGATAATATTTAATGGCACTACACATCATTTAAGAAATAATATTTTTTTCTACCAATAAATATGTTTATAATATTAAAAGTCACTAAATATATTCACATGCATAAAAAAAATGAATGAGTAAATGTAATAATAAGTTAAAAGTATATTTTTTTTATTAAGCAACATATCTTGAAGTGAATTTGTATTTCTTATAATTTTATAAGAAAATAATAGACTTATTTGTTTCTCAAAAAAAAAAATAGCATGGGAATTCATTTTCTGAAAGATTCCGGTTTTGGTGCGTATTTTATATGACAAATTGCTTAAGAATAAAAGGATGAATGGACCATTTTAACGTTAGATTAAGGGGAAACAACCACCATTTTTAACCCTAACCTTCCCGTAACTTATATTCTCCTTCATTGTCAGCAATTCTCCCAGCGCCACAACCATATACACCACTGCAAAAATAACACAAACGCCACTTACTTCTACCGCTGTCGCCACCCCTTCCTCCCTCTAGATCAAGCTTCCAAACCCAACTCTACGTTGAAGAACCTCATAACCACAGCGACCGCCGACTTGCAACGGTCAAGTTGCCTACCGCCGTCGTCAGAGAACGTCCAATGGAGTCTCAATTTTCTCAGCGTTGCTGAATCCAAAAAGCTTTGATACGAACAATATTTTTAATTATTATCAATGAAGGTAATATAATATATTTTCTAAGAATGGATTAGGTCTCTCTCGAAAGCCGAAGGGTGGATGAAAAGCCTCGATCTTTCCCATGTCTCTCACTCTAAGGTCGAAGGAGGGGGTTGAAAAGCTTCGATCTTTCCCCTGACTCTCTCTCTCTCTCGAAGGTCGAACGGGGTGGAAAGCTTCGATTTTAAGTCAATTTGTTTTGATTCATTCTGTGGTTTTGGGTTTAAATTTATATTTTGTCTTTTTTTTTCTTTCTTTCTTTCAATTTTTACTTCTATTCTTGTTGGTTTTGGAATATTTGGCTTTTGATTTTTTGGTTGCTTTTGTTGTTCTATAGCTGCTGAACTTGTCGCGGAAATTCATTTTAAGAACAATGTTGGTGGCAGCCTGAATGGTTTACTAGTTGCACATATGTATCAGTTTTGATTTTGATTTTGATTTCGGTGACAACAATGGATATAAAATTGTGTTCGTTCGTAGGAGAGATGGGGAATCTCTGAATGAAGTTTTCTTTTGGTTTGATTTGGTTTAGAGAGGAAAAAGATTAAATTCGTGTTATGTTTTGATTTGAGCCGACGGTGTATTGGTTTAGAAATCCTTCAATTTTGAGAACCACGATCGGAACGACAATCTCAGGCTGTGCTAACGATAGCGGAGTGCGTCTCCCGATGGCAAGAGCAGTAATTAATGTATTGTTCATTCACAATTTCAAATTTGGGACGCGGGTACACCGTGGAATGCTCCAAATTTTAAATTTAATAAGTTATTTATAAAGATCACATTAAAACGTTGTTTGCACTAATAAATGAAAAGTTGAAACTGTTAGAAATTTTTAATAAACCATATACAATAACAAATGAGTACCAAAATACATTACGGACGTCATATTATCAAGAAAGTTTTAAGGAATATCGGAATCCATAGAGCTTGATTAACATACAGCGAATGACCTTCCTTATGGGACCTTCGTTTTCTCTTCAGATGGGGAGAGGAGAAACTGTTTGTTGATTTGGTATATTGGGGATCTTAATCATGCCTTATGTTTTAAACGTATTAGGATTCCCATTATCCCCTAATGGGCCAAATTGATTTCCGCTCATTAAGTCCATATCAATTATCTCTTGGCAGTCTAATGGGCTCACTTAAATAGATCACTTTATATTGAACCCATTTAAATGTAAATAACTAATATAAATGTTATAATATAATATTTAGCCCATATTAATTAATTAGGAATTAAAAAATTTCTAACAATCTCCCACTTGGACTTCATATTAACCTTACACATTTATATCACAAAATTCTTTGGGTGCGCAACCGTACGTTATTTACTTTTAGACTCCTTTTATACAATTTGGTTCATCTCATACAGCAACAGGAAATCACTGCAGTTTTCATCATAATTTAGCTTGACTAAGCCACAATGATCACCACTGTTACTCATACTCGATGACATAGATCAAATATGGATAAGCGGCATGAAAATTACATACAATGTGATCTTAATCATGTCTATTTCCAACTAGTCTAAATTTTATTCTTTATAGAGATCAATCCAAAATACAATACAAATATTGCACACAAACAAACTTATAATGACATGATAAAATTCAACTTTATTTCTGCAGAAAATCCAAATAACAAATATGTTTGTAAACCATAAGATATAAAACATAAGTAAGACTCCCACTAAACTAAGGTACTGTCAGGAATTATACCCATATGAGCAGTGTGCTCGTGAAAAAAAAAAACTTTAGTGGCATACCTTTAGTAAGTGGATCAGCTAGCATGGAATGAGTTCCTATATGTTCTATACAAATCTATATTTTCTGGATTCTTTATTTAACAACCAAATACCTTATGTCAACAAACTTTTATTTGGTTGAATTCTTAATAAGACTGCTAAGATATTGTTTCAATAAACACTTGATGGCTACTTAATGTTGGCGACAACAAGCAAGCCAGTTACAATAATTTAGCAATCATAAATTATAGTATAATATCTCATAGTAAAATATTAACTCCACCAACATGGTCAAATGTGAATCCTTATGTGAAATGATTGCTATTAAAACATTCTGAAATAATCGAAATCAGAATACCCAATGATCTCTAAACTTCTAGACTTTCGATATGAAAACAGGTAATTTTTTGTTCTCTTCAATTAACGCATAATGTGCTTTACTACTTCTAGTGTTACATGCCAAGATTACTCATATATCACCTTAGGATTCCCACAAAATAATTTCAAACTCCAAATTTTACACATGCAGATTTAGGATTCACATAATATGAGTAATTTAAACCATAGTAGTAACAACAACAACAATTAAAGAAGAGAACAACAAACATGCAATGCATAAATAATCTTTATGGTAAATTTCAAGACCCAAACAAGATACCTAGTGCACCATTAATCCCCAATCTTTGGATTGAAAAAGACTAACTGCAAGCGGTAGTCTCAATGCATTGATCAAACATTGGTGATAAGTCCTGTCAAACAAAGGTTGTCTTTGGACACTCCATTGCTCACATGGAAAACTTATATGATGATTATTCCGGTCAAATAATGATTGTCTTTGAACATTTCATTATTCACATGGAAAATCACACTATTTATAATCACCACATGTTTACCTTTGCAAGCATGTAATTATTCTGTCAAATTGTGTCTTCCTTTGGGCCTAGCACAATTCACATGAATAATTTCATGCAACATCCATGTAAAATCAATCAAATAAATTTACGCAACAGGGGTTACTTTGGCAACATGTTGTTTCAATCAATTTAACCAAAAATACAAGACAATTTAATACAATAAATGGGAGGTCTTAAAATTACACAAATTTTCTTAAAATTACACAATTTAACCAAAAGAATCCTTTAAAGATACTAGAGAAAAGGTTTCTTTATAGTCAATGCCTTCCTTCTGAGAAAAGTTTTTAGCAACTAGACGAGCTTTATATCTCTCGATATTACCCTTTGAATCCTTCTTGATTTTAAATATCCATTTACAACCAATAGGTTTCACACCTTCAGGCAATTCGATTAGATTCCGAAATTCATTATCATTCATAGACTTCATCTCATCCTTCATGGCATCAATCCAATTTTGAGAGTTAGAACTGTGCATAGCTTGACAGAAGTTGATTGGATCATCCTCTGTTAAATCAACACCATCCTTATGTTCTTGGAGAAATATAATATAATCATTTGAGATTGCATTTCTCTTCTCTCTAATGGATCTCCTTAATGACACTTCTTGAGGTTGTTGAGGTTGTTCTAAAGGTATTTGAGGGGGAACCTCATTGTTATCTTGTTCTGGAACAATGTCAATAGTTTGAACATTGTCTTCTATTACTGGAGTTGTGTCTTGAACAGTAATAGGTATGAGGACTTGATCATTGTAAATAACAGGTTCTTCCTCGAAGACAACATTCTTTATGTTCTCTTCCTTCCCAAACTCAACTTCCTCAAGAAATCTTGCATTTCCCGTCTCGAAAAAAAGATCTTAAGGTGGGATTGTAAAATTTATAGCCTCGAGAGCGTTCAGCATAGCCAACAAAATAACAGCTAATTATTCTTGAGTACAGCTTTCTTTCATATGGCCTATAAGGCTGTGCCTCAACTAGACAACCTCAAATGTTCAAATTTTTAATGCTTGGCCTTTCCAAGAAGTTGTAGGAAAAGGACCACAAATGTGTGTATACACTAGTTCCAAGACGTCTTTAGCTCTTTCGGCACCTAATTTCCTTATGTTTGTTCGTTTGCCCCTTATGCATTCAATACAAACCTCAAAGTCTGATAAATACAAAGGGTCAAGGATTTCATCCAACACAAGTCTCTGAATTCTTTGTTTAGAGATATGGCCCAAACGCTTATGCCATAAGGTGGTTGAATTCTTATTCAATTTTTCATTTTGTACCATGTGAACTTATTTGCAGTATTTCATTATAGGAACTAACAACATCAAACATGTAAAGATTATCAATTAAAGAACCAGAGCTAACCATATTTGAATTTCGGTAGAGACTAACTTTATTATTTTCAAATGAACAAGAAAATCCAAATTTGTCCAAACTAGAAATAGAAATCAAATTCCGTCTAAAAGACGATACAACAAAAGTCTCAAACAAATCCAAATAAAATCCAGTTTTTAAATGTAATCTAAAAGTTCCAATAGGTCCCACTGCAACCTTCTTGCCATCACCCACAAAGATGAATCTTTCATCATCACTTGGCAGTCGGCTCCACAGGCAACCCTGCATAGTCATACTTATGTGAGTAGTAGCACCAGAATCTACCCACCAAGTATCTTTAGGTACAAAAGCCAAATTAACTTATGAACAAACTAGAATAAGAAATTTACCTTTCTTCACATGCCATGCGGCATACTTGGGACACTCTTTCTTCATGTGTCTCGACTTCTTGCAGAAGTAACAGGTAAATTCCTCATCCTTATTTTGCTTCTTTTGCTGAGAAGTCCCTTCCGCAGCACCCTTAGTCTTCTTCCTTTTCTTATTCTGAGAGGTCGAAGTCAAGTGAGCACTTTCAGTCCTATCTCTCTATAGCCTCTCCTCCTCTTGCACACAGTGAGATATAAGTTCATTGAGGGACCATTTGTCCTTCTAAGTGTTATAGCTCACTTTGAATTGCCCAAAGTATGTAGGAAGCGAGATCAAAACCAAGTGCACGAGCAGGTCTTCACCAAGCTCTAACTTAAGTGACTTGAGTTTTGATGCGAGATTGGACATCTCCATAATGTACTCTCTTATGTTTCCTTTACCTTTATACTTCATGGAGATGAGTTTAGCCAAAAGGTTACTGGTCTCCGCCTTTTCATTTTTGGCAAAGTATTGCTCAATTTCCTCAAGGAATTTCTTTGCACTTTGACCCTCAGAAATAGAGCCCTGACACGCCTCTGGAATGGAGCGCTTCATGATCATAAGGCACATTCGGTTGGATCGATCCCACTTCTCAATTTTTACCTCATTAGAGGTTTCCGGAGTGGAAATGGGTCGTTCCGTTCTCAATGCCAAGTTTAAATCCATACAGCCAAGAACAATTTCTACGGCTTCCTTCCAAACCTTATAATATGTCAAGTTCAAATCCATATATATGAAATTGTGTCACGTACTAAATGCCAACATCAGATACGTAGAACCTTTATCCCAAATAGAATAATATGCCAACAGATGCAACACAAACAAAACAAAAATTGTACAATCCCGTAAATCAAATGTAGAGGCCTTTTATTAATTCTAAAGAGGAGAAAAAAACTTTATGGCCATAACACATGAATTTAGGGGTTTTACAATTTTATTGATCAAAATAGTTTCTCCCCAAAATAAAATTAGGGTTCATATAACTAAAATGATCCAGATATAATACATATCAAATAGAGCTTTAAATCCCAATAATCTAACAGTAATGATGGCTCTGATACCACTTGTTTGGAATTTTCAATAAACCATATACGATACCAAATGAACACCAAAACACATTAAGAGGTTTTAAGGAATACCTGGATCCATAGAGCTTGATTAACATGCAACAGAATCTGATAGTGGTCACGAACAATTGGTTTAATGACCTTCCTCAACCAAATCACCTTCTTCCTTATGGGACCTTCGTTTTCTCTTCAGATGGGGAGAGGAGAAACTGTTTGTTTATTTGGTATATTGATGACCATAACCATGCCTTATGTTTTAAACCTATTAGGATTCTCATTATCCCCTAATGGGCCAAACTGATTTCCGCTCATTAAGCCCATATCAATTATCTGTTGGCAGTCTAATGGACTCACTTAAATAGATCACTTTATATTGAACCCATTTAAATGTAAATAACTAATATAAATGTTATAATATAATATGTAGCCCATATTAATTAATTAGGAATTATAAAATTCCTAACAGAAACATAATAATATTATTATAATTTGAAAATAATAATTAAAAAAATTTAACTCTTAAGTATTTACTATATAAAATGATTTTACATTATCATTCAATCATAATTTTATATTATCATTCAATCATATATTATATTATTGTTTAAATTATTTTAAAATAATTATTTTAAAAATAATAAGATATAATTATATGATTGTATAAATATTTTTACCTATAACCATTAATTTCTTTTAAAAAAATATTTTTATTCATTTTGAATGTTGTTGGTACTAATAGTTAGTACTTTACTCAGAATTAATAGTGGCAGACTCCTGGTTCCTCTTCCCATACCATTGATCATTGATTCCCTTTTACGATTCAATTTATGCGGCTAGTCCCCCTCTTTAAATATTTCAAAGGCTTTTGTCTTACCACCAGCTATGCCTATAATATGTCCACCATCTTTGTGTCATGGAGTGCTATCATACAAGCATGAGAAAGAACTGAAGAACATCTATGGTGGCTTTTAGTATTCAAGAATGTGAATCACAATAAATTTGGGGATCTTTGTTCAAATTCGAATTTTTCACTAAGTAGTAGATTTTGACAAGGTTGTTGGTCCTCCATTGATGTATAAAAGGGTGAATAAGGACACTTGTCATTGCTTGGTGAAGTGTTTCAGTACACATAACGCAGGCGCTTCGGCTAAAATTTGTAAGATTTCGCGCTGGTCAGGTGAATTCAAAAGGGTGATTTTAAATGTAATTTTGATTCTCTTATTTTATATAATTTATAATTTTAATTTTTTTATTTTAAAATAGAAATATTTTATCGGTCCATTTTAAAATTTATGATTTTAATTTCTTATTTTAAAATAAAAATATTTAATTTTTTTTTATAATTTTATTCAAAATTTTAATTTTACTTATGTTTTATTTCTTTTATTTTGATCTAATTGATTCTTAAATCTAACATATTTATTAAAGTATTATAAAAAATAATTTAATTAATTATAATGTAAGAAATAAAATGTAGATAAAATTAAAAATTGAACCAAAATTATTTATTTTTTTTAAATATGAGAGTCAAAATTATGAATTTTTTAATATAGAATAATTAAATATCTCTAATTTAAGATTTGAAGGCTAAAATTATAGTTTTTTAAAATAAAAAATCAAATATCTTTATTTTAAGATAGAAGGACCATGATTGTGAATTAAGAAAAATAGAAAAATCAAAATTACATTTAAGATTTTAATTTAAAATGATAGTATAAATATGAATGGTTTTTTATTTAGCTAGTTTAGATATGGGAACATGAGATTACCTCTATATTTAGGTTCAAAGGAACAATATTTTTTAAAGCTGAAAAATAAATTAGCCATGATATCAATAGTAAAGCACTGAAGCTGCTATTCTTCAATGGAAGTAAAATATCATCCTCAAAATCCATAAATTTTAGTATTTTCGCACCAACCACTCCTTTCTTCAATAATGGCATTGCTTAAGAAACAAGGAAATAAAGCATTACTACCAAACAGTCCTAGTCTTATGGGTGGTCCTGCACATGAACCACATCTGGTGCTTCGCAAACAGCTTGATTAGCTTGTACTACCTTTCTGTTCACCAGTATTACCCTGATTTGGTTTCCCACCACAACAGAAGAAGTGTGGAAGCCTAGCACGACCACAACTCCTGCAGAAAAAGTGAGGTAAATTACTAGCATTTGAACAACAACAAAAAATCAATCGGTATCAGTATACAATGGACATACACTTGGTAAACCTACCTATGCATGTCACATGTAGACAATGTACGTGCATTTTGAATTTTACCAGTGCAAGCCAGTCATAAATACTTCAAAGGCAGTAGAAAGAAGGAATCCCACACAGCAGATCTATGGGAAAAACATTTTACAGTTTACCCTCCCCTCCTTCTCTCTTATCCCTCTGTTTCAGAGAAATACTAAGTGAACTTCTTTGAAAATGCAGAGTTGGCTAAAAAGAGGGCCTAAGAAATCATGGATAAGGCTATTCATGAGCCAAGTTAAAAGCAAAGTTCCCACACTATTTTCTAATGTTCAAAAAAAATTCGGAAACTCCCACATAATCCATTGTCTTAGAACACGTGGTGAAAAAGAAAAACCAAGTGTGATTAAATAATGGATAAATTATGTTATTGGTCCCCAAGTTTTCAAGTTTTGTAGTTGTGATTCTTTAACTTTTTGAAGACCGACCTTCATTCTTAAACATTTTTTCCATCCAGTGTTTAGGTCTTTTCGGTTCAAATCCATTGTTAATTATCTGCCTGTGTGACACTAATTATATTATTATTTTATTATGATTCATTTTCTGGGAGCTAAAAAACCTTCAGAAGTTACTACACAATAACAAAAACATAGTTGTTACGCTGCCTTCCGTTAACGAAAACCTTGTTTCACTTCTTAAATTAATCAAGCTTTTCAACAAAAAAAAAACTTCTTAAATTAATAAAGAGACATTGATTGATTCAGGTTGTTACGCTTGCAACAACATCAGAAACCTTGAAATGAAGAATGCTAATGCTACGAGAAACCCTCCTTTCACTGCACCAATTCTAACACCATCAAACCCAACTCCCATCCTTCATCTTGTTTCCATTGTGATACATTAATTTTTTGTATAATTACATTGTTAGATTTGGTATTTTCCTTTTCATCTAAATTTTGACATTGGAGAGAATCCGAACGCTTTGGGAGTTAAACTTCTATCTCTTGTTGGATGCTAATCTTCTATCTCGCTCTCCCTTGGTCTCCACCAAAACCACAGAACTACACCCAAACCTTCAAGTGTCCAAAGTCAGACCATAGGTCTCTTGTTGCCGAAGTCAAAAATCATGAATGTTAAACTTCTTGAGGTATGACAATCATTGACCTCAAAAGTTTATTCATGATGTCCAAGGCAAACCTCGCACCATACAACAAGAGCATCTTAACATAATTAAGGTTATAAAACTCGCAAAGATAAACAACCCAGGATAAAGAGAGATTAATTGAAGCAAAGAGGAAGAATAAATAATAATAATATAAAAAATATGATCAAACCAAGTTGCTCAAGTATGCATCCATATTTTTTTTTTAAACAAAAATCGCAAGGGAATGTAATTATTACGTGTATACGTGGGAAAGGCATATATATGGCCGTATATATGTGGTCCTTGCCTTTTTGGCCATTAATTTCCGGGAGCTTTTACATGCACTTGCATTTACAAATCTTTGTGCAGTATGGTGCTTGCGCGTGGTTGTTGTGTTTGATTGGTGAGTGTTAGTTAGTTAAACAAATAGTAGGTAACATCACAATTGAACGATATTATCAATTAATTGTATTAAATGGTCAAAACAAATATTGTTCGTTAACTAAATCTTTAACGTTCAAAAATAAATTATGTTAGTTATCAAAATCTCCAATGTTTGAAACAAATTATGTTAGTTATAAATAATTTATAATATTCTTTAATTAAATCTTTTTTAAGAAAATTTTTTTGAAACAAACATTAAAATTACAACAATCCCCCCACATATCTCAAAAGAATAAATTACATTTAATAAATAAAAGAATATTCCTTGGTTAACATGAGGTGTAATGCATTGGACCTGGCATAGCAAGCTATATGGACCAGACCTAGACTAAGAGGACTTAACACACAATTTAGTTGGTGTAGCAAGCTATACGAACCAAAAACACTTGGTGTGTGGTAGTGGTCCACCAATCATAAGACACCTCATAGTCTTTGTTGTTATCATTGTGTTGCACTACTAGGCCATGCGCGTGCCCAATATTCATGAGTGCTCTAGAGATCTTGTTAAGATCTCATGCAAGCCCACTTGATACTCATATAGGTGATTTCATTAAGTCCATGCTGCAAATGATACGCTACCCATAAGGGATATGGAAATCATTAAAAATTTTATAAGATGTAAAGCTTTCTCAAGCACGTAAAGTTTACTATAAAGTTTATCCTCTCATAAATGGAGCTCTAACACTTTCTCACACCATAGGAAGGGAGTAAAAGGAAATTGATAGAAATCAATTTGAGTGTTAGCAGAACTAACAAGAGACTAGTTTTAACCCACATGAACCTTCTTCATGGGATCTCCAATCACAAAGGTTGGGTTATCATTACTTGTTTGTTTTCAAGTGGCCTAAGCCTCATTCCCCTCGATGTTTCTAATATCATATTCCTCCCTAGGGGTTTTGTCAAAGGATCTACTAAGTTTCCTTCTGACTTCACATAATTTATGAAAATTGTTCCATCTCTTAGCATTTGTTTAACCATATTATGTCTCAGTTGTATATGTCTATTTTAACCATTAAATGTTTTATTCTTAGTCACAGCTATCGCTGACTAGGAATCACAATGCATAGATGTTGATTGTTTGGAAAGTGTACCAAAATGTTCAAGTAGTAAAGACTCGGAAGTCCGAGTGTCGATTTTCATAGGGACTTTATTTTGTACTTGTGTTGGATAATTTCCAATTTATAAGAGGAAAAGATGACATAAGGTAAAAGATGAGCTAAAAGAAACAATAACTAAAATAATATATATTAATAAGAGACAAAAGATATAATAGGGAATTCAATGGGATGAGAATGTTAGGACCTAGCATGTCTTATTTGTCTAAGATGTATTATTTTTTATTTTTCTCTATCAATTAGGTGAATTTTTCTTATCCACATCTATTAGAATACTTGCCCCTGATGTCTCATGATGACAAACCTACCTTACCTATTTATCTCCCAAATGTCTTTGCAAATATTTAATGGATAAAATGAATGAAGTTCTAATTCTAGATGTTTTCTTTGATGCATGAGCATAATGCAATCACTCTATGTCTAACAATGATTTTATTAAGATATCCCTTTCTTTTAGTTCTATTAGAAATTACCTTCTGTCGAACGACTAATCCCTAAAACTGACGCACGTAAGACCTTCCTTGTATTTCTATTAAGAATTACCCTCTGTCGAGCACCTAACCCTCAAAGATAATACAAGGATGAATGATACATGAAATTAAATTAAGAAAGGATAATAGGAAAGAAAACAAATGTTTGCATTGATAGATATGAAACATACAATACATCTTTTTACTTTTTAGGCCTTCTAGGCCCTAACTAAGGGTTTAGTCTCTCATAGCCATAAGGGGTCTTACACTTAAAAAGGGATATAGAAACTGATGGAGGAGAAGGGATGGAAAAAAGGAATAGAAAATAATGGAAAAGAAGGAAGAATTCCTTAAGGGAAAGTTCTCAAGCTTTAGGTGTGTATTAGAGTGTTCTGAGACTCGGTGTGTCTTTTCTGCCTGGCTTAATCATCTTTTTATAGTTGTTGGAGTGGACTTGGTCCTGCGTACTCACACAAAGCCTGCACTGCTCGCTTAGCGCAGGTGCCTGTATTCGTGCTAAGCCTGCACTTCTCGCTCAGCATGGGTGCTTGTATTTGCGCTTAGCGTACCTCTTCTCGCTTAGCACCAGTGCATGTTTTCGCGTTGCGCGTTGAGCGCGTCTTGGGTTAGGTCTAATGCCAAAATCTTCATTTTTCATATTTTTGTTATTTTTTGCATCTTTTTGGCTTTTAATCCCTCATTTTTATATATGCAATCCACAAATAGAAAAAACACCAATTCTTAATAATTAAGCATAAATAACTGCTAAATAAATATTTTTAAGGTTATTTTCATTATTAAAAATAACTCATATTTAGCAGTTATCAAAATCTCCCAAATTAAAAATTTTGCTTGTCCTCAAACAAAAATAAAAATAAGAGGAGGCTCCGAATGCTCCAACACTTTCAATAGCTGCAATTTTTTCAAATTACCTTGACTGAACCTTCATGCATTTGCCATGATCTTGCAATGGAAGCATAAACAAACATTGAGATAGAATTGGTTAATAGCAGAAATCAATCAGGTTGGCTTGCCTCACTTTTCCTCACAAGGCTTAGTGTTTCTCTCTGCGCCAAGTGTCTTGGATGAGTGTTTAAAATTCTACGACCTGCAATTAATATTTCCAATTTTGCACTTCATCTCAATTAAAGTTATCCTGCTTACACTTGGTGGATCACTAAGGACTTTTATTGGCTTGTAATGTGGCTTGGCTAATCAAAGAAATTATGGTTTTTTTGGGATTTCAAAAATTAAGGTTATAAGAGAACATTTATCCTAGAAAAAATTCTACTTATTTCAACCTCGGCTTATTTGTTTTTCAGTCTTTTATTGTTCTAACAACACTTATAGCACCTATTTATTTTCTGCCCTTATCATTCTACTTCTTTCCTCTTTTTTTTTAGAAAGAAACTTTGGGCTTAAAAGCTTTTTGAAGGTGCCTCATTGAGTGTTGTTTTACCTTCCAAAGATAATCTTTACCCTATCCCTCCCCCAAATTAGGAGCATAACATGATTAAAACCCTTATGCTCTCTTAAACCCTAAAACAAGGTAAGAGATATCTGGAAAAAAAATAGGGTTAGGGGTTTTTTGAAAAACATAATTATCATTTTTGGCTCAAATAAGGTGCAAAGGATAGCTTTTTGGCTAAGTGGCTAAAAATAAAAAGAAATAGGACCTTGATCATTTTCACCTCATGTAATTGATCTAACAGTCTAAGAATGATGCAAAATCTAGAAATTAAAAACAGATGTTCTCTCACAAGTAAGTTTCACACAACTCACCGGGACAAGACAAAGTTGTTGGCTTATCGTACCATGATTTCTTTTAGACAGGCTAACATTTTCTCTCTTTGTTGTGATTCATACTCTACTACTTGGACTGACGCATGCCTTCATGGAACCAACATTTTTCCTAAAATTGTATGCAGCATTTCAAGTGTTTGAGTCCTTCAGAAAAAGCCTTAGCAGTGGTGACTTCATATCATGCAATTATTTGAGAGAAAAAACTAAAAATATAATGACCGAATTTAAATAACATTGTTTTTATTTACAGACCAAGTTCTTAAAATAAAACATAAATAAAAACATAAAAATAGAAAAATAAAATCATGCTTCTTCAACCCAAGTCTGGCCATAGGTTCCAATCAGCCGCCAGATTTGTAATGATGTCATCCCTAGTCCGGCCTTAATAGTCTTTCTGACCTTAGAGGGCTCACCTCTCCATCAGTAGAGGGCTGGACTCCTGGCCAAGCAACCTACTGAGTGAAGGCTTCTAGGGTCGTCAGTGGTGAGTCCATCCCCAAGTGTATGGAGAGTCTATGAAGACCTTGGACAATAATCTGTTGGCCCTAGTAGATGGACTAGAGCATCTGATTATGCGGGTCCATCGGGGCTAAGGTGGATGGAGGTTGGCAGTGTGCGCCAGGTGGTGGTGGAAGTTGTGCTAGAGGCGAGGCGTCCAGCATTGTGGCTCTGGCTTTGGCACAATGGGGCCCTAGGAAGGTGATCGACGGGTCGGCGGGGTTCTAACAATTTTTATTTATGTAGACCAAGTTAATCACATGGCTTAATGACTCAAAGGTTAGGGTGTCAGAAACGACCACCTGAGTGTCACACAATGCTCTGATCAACTCCGGGAACCCCAACCGAGAGGTGCTAGACTAGGCGATCTGTGTGATTTGTCCTAAAATGAAGTTGCCCAGGTCTATGTCCATCTTCATCACTAAGCCATATATCAGCCTTGCCCTATCAACATTAAGATCAGAAGTGTGAGAGGTAGGGGCAAGGTTAAAATAAGAAAGTACGCTCCATGTTTGAGCGAGCGTAGTGAGATCCTTCCGCAACAACTTCCATGGGGCCCCATCGGTGTTCAAGACGAATCCTCGTTCGGGTGTGCATAATGTTGTTGTGATGGCTTGGTGATCTGGGTACGTGTGTAGGTATTGTGAGTACGCCGGATAATCTTATCTGTCAGCAAGGACGACGAGGGTGTCAAGGATGTCGTTGATGGTCTCTGCGTCAAATCTGATAACATGCCCCCGCACCTTACAGTACTTCAGAGCACCGTCCTCTGGGTCGTAGATGTTTGAGTAGAATTCTTTGACCAGAGCGACCTCGATCTATTTTTTCGGGTGTTTAGTGAGTACCCGGTGCCATTGCCTCCATTGGAGCTCTTCGTAAAATTCATTGAACATGCCTGCAGAGAGCTCCACATTCCTCTCCGGTAGAATGCTCTGAAGGTGAACAATGTCTTGATATCGATGTCATGTTGTCTCTGAAGTGAAGCAAGAGGAATCCCAGGTGGATTCCCCTCCTTGAGTGGGCACTGCTCGGCGTTTCCATGAGGCCATCCGAAAAAATAGGGTCAGGTTTAGAAAAACAGGGGTGCAATTAGTAAAACCAATAAAGAAATAAATAAATAATAAAAATATAAAAAATTTGGCGTTAAGTCGACAGTGCGCATTTAGCTCCTAGTCTTGAGGCTTCTGGGCTTAGCGCTACAGTCTCGCTTAGCGCGAGCTACTCGCTAAGCGATTTCATCCATCTATATGAGTGTGCTACTCGCTTTGCTCGCCTAGCCATGCTCTTCAATTGCTAAGAACTTGCTCAGCACATTGTGTCGCGCTTAGCGACTTTATTCCAGACCATGTCTTTCTTATCCAGATTGCTCGTTCTCGTTAAGCCTAATGCGAGGCTTAGCGAGTTAGTACCTAAAAACAAAAACAAAAAATACAAAACACAATCAATTTACCTTAAACTAAGAAGCAGAGAGTGGATCTGAGTGAGAGGAGAGGAAGATTTGTGATGTGAAAAGAGGATGA
This sequence comes from Glycine soja, assembly GCF_004193775.1. Classification (NCBI taxonomy): domain Eukaryota; kingdom Viridiplantae; phylum Streptophyta; class Magnoliopsida; order Fabales; family Fabaceae; genus Glycine; species Glycine soja. The sequence continues at coordinate 12,468,211 of NC_041005.1, forward strand.
ATGAAGAGAAAAGATGAGACAGGCATAAGAAAAACAAAAATGAAAGTGAAAAAAATAAATAAATAAAAGTAGCTAGAAGTTGGAGGGTTTTGTGCAGTTAAGGCGTTGGCGCTTAGCAAGTAGTGGCTGCTAAGCGCACCAAGGGAGGCGTCCCTTGGTATTCCCTCCAGAATTTGAATTACTTGTACGCTTAGTAAGGATGTCTCGCTTAGCGCGTGTGTCGCCAGTTGGGCGCTGAGCGCGCAGATGCACGATAGTATTGTCAACCCAACCACCTTTTTGTTTCCTACACGCCCGAAATCAATATATATAATTGTTGGGCCCTTTTTTTTAACAACAAATGAAAAACAAAAATTAACAAAAATGTTGGGTTGCCTCCCAGTGAGAGCTTAATTTATCGTCTTTAGCTAGACATTATTCTTCATTTTATGGATCGTTCAGGTAAAAGACTCTTGTTAATCTTTCTAATTGACCTCCATTGTAAATTTTTAAGCGTTCTCCGTTGAAGATCCATCTTTTCTCTTGGGTGCTCGTCATAAGGTCTACCAATTCCACAGTTTCATGGGGTCGTACTTCTTTGATCACAAATGACCCTGACCACTTTGACTTCAACTTTCTTGGGAATAGCCTGAGTCTTTAATTGAAGAGCAATACTTGTGGGCCTGTCTGAAAGTTCTGTCTCTGTAGTTTCTTGTCATGATACGATTTTATCTTCTACTTATAAATATTGGATGATTCATAGGAGTTCATCCTCATTTCTTCTAACTCTAGCAAATATAGCTTCCTCTTCTCTCCAATTGCAGCTTCATCAAAGTTCAACAGTTTGAGGGCCCAATAGGCTTTGTGCTCCAATTCCAACGATAAGTGGCATGCTTTCCCATAGACCAACTGAAATGGTGACAGACTTATGGGAGTCTTGAATGTAGTCCTGTAAGCCCAAAGAGCATCATCTAGCTTCAAAGCTCAATCCTTTCTTGATGATGCGACAGTCTTCTGAAGGATTCGCTTTAGCTCTCTATTTGAAACTTCTGCTTGGCCATTTTTCTGGGAATGATAAGGTGTGGCCACCTTATATCTAACATTGTATGCTCCAGAATTTTCTTTAATTGCACATTGCAAAAGTGTGTTCCCCTATCACTGATTAGGGCTCGTGGTACTCTTAAACGAGAAAAGATGTTTTTCTTCAAGAAATTTATCAGTACCCTAGCTTCATTCTTGGGAGTGGCTATAGCTTCCACCCGAAACATAATCAACGGCTACTAGGATACAAATATTCTCGTATAAAGATGGGAGAGGCCCCAAAAAATCAATCCCCAAGCCGTCAAAGATTTCTACCTCCATTATGTTTTGCAAAGGCATCTCGTTCCTTCTGGAAGTCCCCCTTGTTCTCTGGCATTTGTCACATCGACACACGTGATCATGAACATCTTTAAAGATTGAGGGCCAAAAGAAACTTTCTTGTAGCACCTTTGTTGTTGTCCTATCTCCGTTGTGGTGACCACCATATGGTAAACTATGACAGTGCCAAAGGATGCTTTGTGCTTCCTCCATCATAACACCTCCTCAGCAGATTGTCTGCCCCTAACTTGAACAAATGTGGATTATCCCACACATAGAAGTGAGCATCATGTAGAAATTTCTTTCGCTGACTCCAATTAAGCTCTTCAGAAATGATTCCTGTGGCTTTGTAGTTGGTCACATCAGCAAACCAAGGTCTTGTGGTGGCTTGTAAGAGGAACTCATCTAGGAATTCTCCCCTTACTTCCGGTTCTTCTTTGGTCACTTCTTCATTCTTCAACTAGGAGAGGTGATCAGCCACCACATTTTTGGATCCCTTCTTATCTTTTATGACTATATCAAACTCTTGTATGAGCAGGACCCATCTAATCAACCTTGGTTTTGATTCTACCTTGGTGAGAAAATGCTTGATGGTGGCATGATCAGTGAAAATCACTACCTTTGACCCCACCAAGTATGGCCTAAATTTTTCTAAGGCAAAGACAATGGCTAGCATCTCCTTCTTCGTAGTGGCATAATTCATTTGTGCTTCATTGAGTACTTTTCTAGTGTAACAAATGGCATGGAATGACTGTGCCACTGCATAATCACTAGCATCGCATATTAATTCAAACTCCTTGCTCCAGTTAGGTGCGATCATCACCGGGGCGGTTGTGAGCTTGTCTTTCAGGGTCTGGAAGGTCGCTGAACATTCTTCATCAAATTTAAACACAACATCTTTGTTTAGCAGGTTGCCCAACGGTTTTGCGATTTTGGAGAAATCATTGATGAATCTCCTATAGAACCCTGCATGTCCTAGGAAGCTCTTGACGCCTTTCACGTTTGATGGTGGTGGCAACTTCTCAATGGCATCAATCTTGGCCCGATCTACCTCAATCCCTTGGGCCAAAATTTTGTGGTCCAAGACTATGCCTTCTCAAACCATGAAATGGCACTTCTCCCAGTTCAGAACTAGGTTTCTTTCCATGCATCTTTATCGCACCATCTCCAAGTTCTATAAGCAGCATTCAAATGAGGTTCCAAATACCGAGAAGTCTTCCATGAATACCTCGATACTTTTCTCCACCATATATGCAAAAATGACCAACATGCACCTCTGAAATGTGGCAGGTGTATTACATAACCCAAATGTCATCCGTTTATAGGCAAAGACACCAAAAGGGCACGTAAAGGTCATCTTCTACTGATCCTTGGGGTCTATAGCAATCTAATTGTACCCAGAGTATCCATCCAAGAAGCAGTAATAAGCCTATCCCACAAGCCTCTCCAACATTTGGTCCATGAAAGGCATAAGAAAATGGTTTTTCCTTGTGGCTTCATTGAGATTGCGGTAATCGATGCACATTCTCCCACCAGTGACAGTCCTTGTTGTCATTAGGTCATTCTGAATGACTGTCATGCCCTCTTTCTTTGGTACCACCTGGACTGAGCTTACCTAAGCACTATTAGAAATGGGGTAGATAAGACTAGCCTCTAGAAGCTTGAGCACCTCTTTCCTCACATCTTCCTTCATTGATGGGTTGAGCCTTCTCTGGGGATGTCTGTTTGGTCTATAGTTTTCTTCCATCATTATTTTGTGCATGCAGTAGGCAGGTCTGATTCCTTTAAGATCTGATATGTGCCACCCAATTTCTTCCTTGTGTCTCTTGAGGACCTCTACCAAATTGTTCTCTTCCTCTGCTGTTAGCTCACTGCTGATCACGACAGGCTTGGTCTCGTTCTCTTCTAAGAACACATACTTCAAATGGTTAGGTAGGATCTTCAGCTCTACCTTGGTCTTCTCGGATGGATTCCCGCTTTTCAATTCTTCAAAACTGGCCCCCCTGCATTAATTTTTTCTTCATTGTTGGACAAGTGGCCTCAATAACTTAAGAGGGGGGTGAATTAAGTTTCAAATTTTCCCACTAACAAACTTTTAACTTATTTCTAAATGATAGGCTCAGAATGCAGAAGAAGAAGCATTAATCAATTTAATAATGTTCTTTAAACATGCAAGACAAAATTGATTGCAATAACATAAATGAGATAAGGGAAGAGAGATATGCAAACTCGATTTATACTGGTTCGACCACTTCCCGTGCCTACGTCCAGTCCTCAAGCAACCTACTTGAGATTTTTCACTATCTCTGTAAATCCTTTACAGACTTTGAACACACCTTGGGATCCCTCACCCTGTGTTCAAAGATTCTCCTAGAGATAACTCGTCTCTTGATTACAATTCTCATAATCCAAGAGACAACCAGTCTCTTGATTACAAATGACTTTCTGAGATGAATAGAAAGATTTCTCTCCTTTAGAGTGGATGATACAAATTAAAGTTTCTACAGGAATTTCTCTCTTTTAGAGATGATAATACAATTTGAAGTTCCTGGATGATTTCTCAATAGATTTGTAAGTGTTTGTCTAAGAGTTGTTAAGAGAGCATTTGGCAATTAAGTTTTCTTAGAATATCTCTCTCTTACTTTTTGAAGTCAGACACACATATATATAGGCCCATCGTGCCTTTTCAAAATGGTTTGAAGAGATGTGTCTTTTCAAAAAGCTTTTTATGAAATTCTTCACTAGTAATCGATTACAGGTTCCTGGTAATCAATTAAATAGTTATATTTTGAAGGGTCATGACTTTTCAAATTGTTTTCTGAAGTGTCGTTGCTGGTAATCGATTACAAACATCTGGTAATTAATTACAGGTTCAAAATTCAAATTCAAAACCCTTTTTAAAAGCTATTTTTAAAATTGTCTTCTGGTAATCGATTACACTTCCTGGCAATCGATTACTAGAGCCTTGGATGTTGGAAATAATGTGTTTTGAGGCAAAAGCTTGATCAACCAATGAGATTGTTTGAGGCCTTATATTTTTCTTGATCTTGTTTGCTTGACCTTGAATTAATCTTGAAGCAATGCTTAACCTTTGAATGTTTATTGAAGTAACCTTGTTTGATTCTACTTTGGCATCATCAAAACCCTGTATTCATACATTCACATTCTCCCCCTTTTTTATGATGACAATCATTATCAAGTAAATTCTTTCGGGCATCATCAAAACCTGCATGATTAACATTCTCTCCCTTTTTGATGATGACAATCATTATCAAGTATATTCTTTTTGACATCATCAAAACCTGCATGATTCACATTCATGATCTAAGTCTTCCAAGCAAGCCCTTAGATCTTCACGAGTTAGACAATCCACAACATTGATCAGAGCTTTCTCAAGTGAAGTTTGTGTGGTTTGGAGAGCACCGACGTCTCCTTTATTGACCTCCTCCACCTTGAAGCACCTCCTATCTTTCCTTGGGTATTTAATTGCTTCAAAAAGGCTGAAGGTTACCTTTTGATTGTCGACGCTCATTTCCAGATTATCATTCCGCATATCTACCATGCAGTTGGCAGTCAGCATGAAGGATCTGCCCAGGATAAGAGGAATCTCCTCATCTTCTTCTATGTCCATGATGACAAAATCCACTGGGAAAGTAAAGTGGCGGACTTTGCTTAGGACATCTTCCACTACCTCGTACAGTCTTGTGATTGGTCGATCTGCAAGCTGGAGCGTCATCTTGGTAGGGTTTATCTTCTGATTTCCAATTCTTCTACACATTGACAAGGGCATCAAGTTGATGCTTGCCCCTAAGTCAATGAGGGTTTTCCCTACTGACTCATTCCCTAAGGTGCAAGGGATTGTCATGCTCTCGAGGCCTTTAAATTTCTTGGGCAACTTCCTCTGTATTACTGCACTGCATTTGCCTCCCACCACAATGCTTTCATTGTCAATGTACTCCCCTTTCTTAGTTAGGATGTCTTTCATGAATTTGGTGTAGAGCGGCATCTGCTGCAAGGCTTCCCCAAATGGCATGGTTATCTCTAGCCTCTTGAATATCTCCAAGAAACGCTTAAAGTAGCACTCCTTATTCTTCTTAGATGGCACTAAAGGATATGGAGGATCCTTTAGAGGGATCGGTGGGTCTTCTTTCCTAGCCTCTCAGGTTAGCTAGCTTTTGGTCTTAGAGGTTAAGACCTTCTTTTCTTTTTCTTTCTCTTCTTTCTTCTTCTTTTTTTCCTCCTTCTCCCCTTCTTTGACTACCCCCTTCCTTTCTTTGACTGGTCTCCTTTAGCTTTCTCTTCTTCTCCTTCCACTCTCATTTGGCTTCTAGTCAACACTGCCTTGCATTCCTCCTTCGAGTTCTTCTCTGTGTTAGCTCCAAAGCTGCTAGTGGGCCTCTCATCCATTTGTTTGGCTAATTGTCCCACTTGTATCTCCAAGTTCTTGATGGATGACTCTATGCTCCTATAGTTGGACATGGATATCTCCATGAATTGAGTCAATGTCTCCTCAAGCTTGCTGGTTTTATCATAAAGATCAATCCCTTGGTTGGAATTGTGGTCAGGTTGACTTCTTTGCTCCTTGTTGAATTGGTTCCCCGGATGATTCCTCCATCTTAAGCCCTGTGTGAAATTCCTCCCTAGGTTGAATCTCGACGGTCCTCCTTGGTTGTAGCCTTGGAATTCATGGAGATTCTAAGCTCCCATGTAGTTTACCTCCCTGGAAAAATCTTCTTGGGCTATACATTGCCCTGGCTCGTGTGCTCCACCGCAGATGTGACATCCCCCTATTTGCATGATCAAAGAGTGAGAGGAATTTATCGCTTGTAATTGTTGAGAGAGCTTACTGAGGGTCTTCGTCAAGGCCCCTATCTATTGGGCCAATAGCTTGTTTTGGGCTAGTGTTGCATCTTGAGCTATGAGTTCCAAAAGGCTCTTCTTTATTGGCGTGTATGCTCGATCACGAAGGATGACCTGATCACTGGTTGTCATGTTCTCTATCAGCTCTATTGCCTCCTCTAGTGTCTTCATCTTGATTTTCCCCCTGCAGATGCGCCAAGGAGTTGCTTTGGCTGTGGTCGCAAGCCATCTATGAAGATGTTTAATAGCACCAGCTCGTTGTACCCATGTGTAAGCATTTTTCTGAGTATTTCGTGGAATCGGTCGAGCGCCTCACTAAATGATTCATTGGGGAATTGGTGGAATGAGGATATTTCCATCTTCCCCTCGACAGTCTTTGACTCTGGAAAGTATTTCTTTAAAAACTTTTCTACAACTTCTTCTCAGGTCCTCAAGCTATTGCCTTTAAAGGAGTGTAGCCACCTTTTTGTTTTTGCTGCCAAAGAAAAAGAGAAAAGATTAAGGCGTATGGCATTCTCGAGAAAACTGACTATCTTCATCGTGTTACAAATTTCTGTAGGTTGCAAGTTGAGTGTAAGGATCCTCATTCGGTAGACCGTGGAAGAGGTTTCCTTGTATTAGTTGTATGAGAGAGTGAGGATAGATTATGTTGGTTGCTTGAACCTCCAGCCTTGAAATACTAGTGAAGAATTGCGGGTAGCTATACTAGAGTAGTCTTCTAGTGTCACTCATCGTGCACGCTCCTCTTTCATTTGATAGTAGCTTTGTGGAGAGGGTGGAAGTGAGGGTTGACTGCTTCCTTGTATTTCTTGCCATCTTCTCTGTCTTGCAGCGTTGTTACACCTGCAAGTGGCTTCAATTTCTGGATTTAGTGGAGCTAAATCTTCAGTTGCAGTTCTACCTCGCATACACAAAAACAAGCACTATCGTGCAAATTATAGAAGAAAAATAATGGAGAATAAAAGTTAATGAATAAAATTAAAATTGTAAAATAAAGAATAAAAGAATTAATACTTACAAATTGAAAATGTATGGCAACCAAGTGTGAAGAACAAAGTCCCCGACAACGGCGCCAAAAACTTGTTTGACCGTTTGGCAAGTGTACTAATATGTCCAAGTAGTAAGGACTCGGAAGTCTGAGTGTCGATTTCCACAGGGACTTTGTTTTGTACTTGTGTTGGATAATTTCCAATTTATAAGAGGAAAAGATGAGATAAGGTAAAAGATTATCTAAAAGAAATAATAACTAAAATAATAGATATTAATAAGAAACAAAAGATATAATAGGGAATTCAATGAGATGAGAATGTTAGGACCTAGCATGCCTTATTTGCCTAAGATGTACTATTTTAAATTTTTCTCTATCAATTAGGTGAATTTTTCCTACCCACATCTATTAGAATACTTGTCCCTTATGACTCACAATGGTAAACCTATCTTACCTATCTATCTTCCAAATGTCTTTGCAAAGATTCAATAGATAAAATGCATGAAGTTCTAATTCTAGATGTTTGCTTTGATGCATGGGTATAATGCAATCACTCTATGTCTAACAATGATTTTATTAAGATATCCCTTCCTTTTAATTTTATTAGAAATTACCCTCCGTCAAGCGACTAATCCCTAAAACCGATGCATGTAAGACTTTTCTTGTATTTCTATTAAGGATTACCCTTTGTCAAGCACCTAACCCTCAAAGCTGATGCAAGGATGAATGATACATGAAATTAAAATAAGAAAGGATAATAGGAAAGAAAACACCTGTTTGCATTGATAGATATGAAGCATACAATACATCTTTTGAATTTTTAGGCCTGTCAGACCATAACTAAGGGTTTAGCCTCTCATAGCCATAAGGGGTCTTACACTTAAAAAGGGATATAGAAACTGATGGAGGAGAAGGGATGGAAAAAAGGAATAGAAAATAATGGAAATGAAGGAAGAGTTCCCTAAGGGAGAGTTGTTAGGCTTTAGGTGTGTATTAGAGTGCTCTGAGACTCAATGTGTCTTTTCTCCTTGGCTTGACCCTCTTTTTATAATTGTTGGAGTGGAGTTGGGCTTGCGTACTCGCTCTAAGTCTGCACTACTCGCTTAGCGCGGGTGCCTGTATTCGCGCTTAGCGCACCTCTTCTCGCTTAACGCGAGTGCATGTTTTAGCGTTGAGCGCATCTTGGGTTAGGTCTGATGCCAAAATCTTCCTTTTTCATATTTTTGCTATTTTCTACATCTTTTTGGCTTTTAATCCCTCTTTTTTATATCTGCAAGTCATAAATAGGAAAAACATCAATTCTTAACAGTTGAGCATAAATAACTGCTAAATAAATATTTTTAAGGTTATTTTCATTATCAAAAACAACTTATATTTAACAGTTATTAGTAGATATTAATGGTTCGGTTTCATTCCCAAAGGAATGTTAGCTAGGAAATTTTTCAACCACTTAGCCTCACTACCAGCCATTTCTAGAACAACAAACTGTGACTCCATTGCTGATCTAGCAATAATAGTTTGTTTGGCTAATCTCCAAGCTACCGCACCACCACCAAAAGTAAACACATAACCACTAGTGGATTTTGTCTCATCTAAATTAGAGATCTAGTTAGCATTACTATATCCTTCAAGTATTATGAGAAATCCACCGTATTCAATACCATAATCCATAGTACCTCTCACATATCTCATGAGTCTAGCAAATGCATCCCAATGGTCCTAAGTAGGACTATGAGTATATCTACTCAATCTGTGTATTACATATGCAATATCAGGTCTAGAAAAGTTCATTAAATGAAATAAGCTCCCAATGATTTGAGCATATTGAGTTTGAGCAATTGGTTCTCCTCTATTTTTCTTTAATTGAGAGTTAGCATCATAAGGAGTACTCATTGACTTAAAGTCACAATATTTATGCTTACAAAGAAGTTTCTCAACATAGTGCTCTTGGGACAGTAATGTACTATCTCCTTTCCTTATAATTTTAACTCTCAAAATAACACTTGCTTCACCGATGTCTTTCATATCAAATTTAGAAGTTAAGAAAGATTTAGTTTTAAAAACTATATCATTGCATGTACCAAAAATAAGCATGTCATCCACATACAAGCATATAATAACATGATCATCATTCACAAACTTTGTATACACGCATCTATCAACGTCACTACTAGAAAAATCATCAACAAGTAAAATCTCATTAAACTTTTCATGTGATTGTTTAGGTGCTTGTTTTAAATCATATAGGAATTTCAAAAGTTTGCACACTTTGTTCTCTTAACCATCCACCACACACCCCTCAAGTCGAGTCATATATATCTCTTCCTCTAAATCACCATTCAAGAAAGTTGTCTTAACATCTATCTGATGAATTACTAACTTATAGATTGAAACTAAGGCTATCAAAATCCTAATGGAGAAAATCCTTATAACAGGTGCAAAGGTATCAAAAAAATCTATGTTAGATTTCTAAGTAAACCCTTTAAGAACCAACCTTGCCTTCTACTTATCTATGGATCCATCAGAGTTATACTTCTTCTTAAAGATCCATTTACATCCAATAGGATTTGCACCCTCGGGTAGATCTACTAAAGTCCATGCATTATTCTTTTTAATAGAATCAATTTCAATCATAATGGCTTGCTCCCAAAGGTTTGTATCTGAAGAACTAATAGCTTTTGAAAAACTTAAGGGATCATCCTCAATAAGATATGTATAAAAGTCATCTCCGAAAGATTTCTCTATCCTATGTCTTTTACTTCTCCTCAAATCCTCGCTTATAGGTTCACTATAGGTTTCAACTAGTTGTTCAAGAGTAGAAATGATACTGGAACTATCATGGGACCTCAAAGGGAAAACGTCCTCAAATAATTCAACATTCTTAGTCTCCATGATGGTGTTGCACTCAATCATATCACTCTTAAGAACTAAAAAGTTTTACAAAAGTTCTTTTCTCTAGTATTTCATATAACTGTATCAAATATTAAATAATATTTGTTTCTACTTTGAAATTCTATAAAATTATTTTTAATTTACTTAGAAAATTTATAAAACATATTTGATTGTTGAATGAGATTAGAATATTTAAACTAAAAATTAATTTAAAGGTAATTATTTACTATAATTATTACAAAATAATTTTTGTTTCTTTATTTAATAACTTCATATAAAAAATTAGTTGATTAACAATATAAATATATAATAACATGTATTAAAACTATTTATTAATATATTTATATCACATAATATTTTTAAATGGATTCGCAAATAATTCTATAAATTAAATTTGTTTGATTTTTTATGGTAAAGACGATAAATTTCACTCACCGGAAACAATTATGTTGGAGTTAAATAGATATAGGTAACAAATTTTTTTATGAGTATATATTTAAATCTAATAGTTAATATATTTATTACTAAATAATATTTTGATTCATGATTAATAAAATCATTAATAAAATTTGTATCAATTGTTTATATAATAATTTATACATTTGTTACATAAATATAAAAAAATAGTTTATTAAATATATTGTAGTTAAAAATTATTTTTCAATTATTTCATCAATAATATTATAAATTTAATTAGTTTTTATTTTTTAGTAATTGTAGAGACCACTAGAATTAAGTACAAGAGACATCTTGTTTGAATTAGGCAAGATCATTTTGAATTACAAAATTCTTTTTTTGAGTATGTAATATAATTGCATACCAAATATTTAATAATTTTTTTACTTTCAATCCTAAAATTATTTTTAAATTATTTAGAAATTGTATAAAATATTTTTAGCAAAAATCATTAATGAATATTTTGTTATATAATTTTTATTTAATGAGATTGAAAGTTTTATATAAAATTTAATTTAAATCCAATTAGTTAGTATATTCATTGCAAAATACTATGATAATAACATCACAAATGAATTTTTTATCGATTAGTAATTAAATATTAAGTTAAGTATTTTTTTACATGAATATATAATAAATTAATTTATCAAATATATTTTAATTACAAAATAATTTTAAATTACTTCATCAATAATATCATAAATTAAATTAGTTCTATTTTTTATTCTAGAGATTATAAATATCATTAACAGGGAACAATCATACCTGAGACCTGTAACATTATACTTTAAATTAGTTATATATTATTTTATTGAATATTTCCTTATCACATAACATTTGTGACAAACATCTTGATTGCATTATTATTTTAGGATCCTTTTCTTACAAAAACATGATTTTCACTTCAATAATGACACTACCATGAATATATTTTGTTGCTTGGCAAAGTGGGTGGGTAGGATAGCTTTGCCGTATTCACCCAATATTAACTAGCTCAAAATCTATGATAATGTATATACAAAAGTTTCCACACATAATATATAAAAGAGTGGGAATTCATCCAAGTTTTGATAAATTAAAATAATTTGTAGCAAATAGTTTTTGTAATTCATTAATAAATAAATATTTAATTAATTTCATGTAATAAGTAAATATTTATTTATCATTACTAAATATATTCATTTATAAATTATTCATAACAAAAGTATAATTATGTTATCAAAAATTATATTGCAATTATTAATCCTTACTTTTATATCTCAACAATTATTGAAATCAAACAAACAATTATGTACTTAATAAATCATAATTATTTTTTATTCTAAGTAAATTTAATGTTATATACATGTGTGCTTCAAACATGTGTTAAAATGAATAATTATGTATAATTTTACTGAAACAATAATTTTGTCATTTAAACACATATTATACATTATATTCTATCATTGTATGATCTATTATCTGGTGTACACTAAATATTGGATATGATTAAATTTTATCAAATTTTTATCCTATCTTATTCTTATCTTGGTCTTATATATCATTCTTTCTTATCATATCCTAGCTTAAGGCGAGTTAGTTATGTGTTGTAATTTTACGAGTGAAAAACAAATAAAGTCTAAAAATTGCGATGAAAAAATAAAAAATTTAAATAAGTTTAACTACTAAAATATTATGTAAAAAAGTGTTTTAAAAGATATAAATATATATACTCTTTTCAAATCTATTTAATTTTTTTATGTTTTAAAAATAAAAGATAAAAAACTCGGGTTGTTTCATTAGTCTATATTTTATTTTAAAATAAATAGACAGAAAAAAACACTTATTATCATATAAGACTTTTGTTATTGCTCAATATTTTTATTTTACAATAATATATAAGAATGATTTAAATTATATGTAAAGATCAAGTTTGCCTTGGTAGACATTGCTTTGGTCCTTGCTGCAACGTTTTTCTTCCTATTTGTATTTTCAATGATAATGTGGGTGATAAGGTCTGACAATGACATCTGTTTGTGCCTGTAATTTAACTGTTGTTTATAGTCTGTCCAGGACTCCGGCAGCTTCTCAATCAAGAGTTTAGAAACGAACTCGTCACACAAAGAGATGTTTTCAATCTCCAAGTCTTCTAGCAGCTTGTGGTATTCGTTGATTTGTACCTTGACGTCTTTTTCTTTGTTCATGGTCCAACAGTAGTAGTTGGCAATGATGAATCTCTATTTGACCAAGTCCTCGGCAGTGTATTTGAGTATGAGAGAGTCTCATATCTCTTAGGATTCCTTGTAGGAGCAGTATACATCGGAAAGATCATTAGACAAGGCACTTAACAAAGTGTGACGACATACCTTGTTGGCCTAAACCCATTTGTTGAAGTTGACTGGCATCAGCAGCGACATCAGTTTTGGGAGTGGAAAGAGCGAAGACAACTCCATGCATGTCCAGCAATGTATGAATGCATTCCTACCAGTGATGAAAGTTTTGGCCAATGAAGACCTCAATTTTGAGATGTTAGGCGGTGGCTTGACAAAGGTTGCAGTCAGTGGCATGGGGTTGGACGCGTCAACATTGTTGACAAGTTTTGCAGCTTCAGCCATGATATAAACCTTTTAGATTGTTGTTGCTAAATTCGAAAATCATGAATGCAGTTGAATTGCTTGAGGCGTGACAATCACTGACCTAAAAGGTTTATCCGTGATGTTCCACACAAACCTTTCAGGATACAACGGGAATATCTTAGCGGAACTAAGATTATTAAACTCGTAAAGATAAACAACCCAAGAATAAAGAGGGAGAGAGATTAGAGAGATTTATGTACGTAGTACAGGCATATACATATTTGTCGATTGATAACAAAAATGACAAAGGAATGTAATGATGCTGTACTTGGTCGGTGAGTGTGTTAGTTAGTTAGACAATAACATTAAAATATACAATAACATATCAATTAATTGTTTCAAATGGTCAAAGCAAAATATTGTTAGTTAACAACATCTCCAACATTCAAAAACAAATTATGTTAGTTATCAAAATCTCCAATATTTAAAACAAAGTATGTTAGTTATAAATAATTTATAATATTCTTTAATTAAAATTTTTTTAAAATTATCTTTTGAAATAAACATTAAAATTAAAACAAGATTTCGTTGCGGAGGCCATAGATCTAGCCGTAGAAGCCTCGAATTTGGCTGCGGCAACAGTGGATCTTGTTGTTTGGGTGAACCTACACAACTTGGGCTGCATCGAAGACTGGTAGCAAGTAGTAGACATCGGAGGATGACGATGCTTGGAACCACCGCACGCTACCTCTCTTTTCTTAACCCAAACATGCAAAAAATCATAAAACAAGCCACAAAACAGCTCTACAAATGTTATGAGGAGTGAACACAATTTTGGGGGCGGGAGTGGTTATAATAGAAGATTAGAAGTGTCGCTAGTGTTGGGAATTGCGGTGGAGGTGTCCTTGGCAGTGACTGGTGTCATTGGTTGTTGTTTCCAGCGTTGGGGTGCTTTGATTTAGTCTTAGAGATATAGGGGCAAATTTACGTAAGAGTGGAAGAGAGAAAAGAAAAAAATAAAAATCTAGTTACTAAGCAATTTTTGACGGTATTTAACTGCTAGAAAATGTAATAAAATAAAATAACAATTTAATTAGTACTATGTAGTTAACGGTAGATTTAGACGGAAAGGATCAAAATACTTGACATAAAAAATGTTTGAGGATGAAGACCAGATAAAGAACCAAAAACATAAAACTCAAAAAGTTCAAGGATTTACTCTTAAATAATTTACATATAGCAGGTGCTCTAGTTTAAGTGCTACCAAATCTTTGATCTGATGATTCTCAACTACTTTTTAGAGTTGTCCTCCTTCAACCTACGTATCAGGAAGAATTTAGAACGAATGATATTGTCAGCAACTTTCTAACTTCAGTGAACAATTTGAGTAGCACTAGAAACAAAAACAATTTCAGTTATTTGCAACCTTCATACAGTTTTTAAACAAAACTAGAGCATATTAGTGACTTTATGGATTAATTCCTTTAGAAGTGGTAGCACATAGCATGATGATCCCAGTGAATGAGATTTGAGGCTAAGAATGGCTAAACAAGAAAGAAACACAGTATAATAGTTTAGGGAAGTGCAGACAATGACATGTAATAAATAAAATGATTTACATTGTTCATAGTTCATTGAACTCCAAACATCAAGGTAGTTTAGCTTTAGCACAAATCAAGGGTAACGTTTTCACCCTAGTGATGAACCCTAATTTGCTGAATCTAATTTTTAGTTTCAACAAACTGAAAAAAAAAAAGGCTCAAAAGGAGAGATGGAAAGAACAATGCCATAGTCTTGAAAGACTGATGATTTACCAGAAAGAATAGAATTCTTTAATAAGAATTTAAGGTTTCATGCAAGAATCAAGAGAAACAAACACGTGCTCATTACAAGTCAAAAAATAGGTGCAACTTATCATTACAAACAAAAATAAATCATATTCTAAAAGTAGACTAAAATTTAAGAGCTTTACACGAGAGAATTTAGTATCGGGTCAAACTCTTCTTAAAATCTCTTACTAAAATTAAGAAACCCCATCCCTCCCTTCAATAACAAAATACTTTAGCCAATTGGGCATTAACTCTTACTAAAATTATTATAAACTTTAAAAAAAACTTATTGAATCTCATATTACTAACAATAAGTGAAAAAGATATATTTTCATATTTGTGATCCTTATTAGTTTTTCAATTTGTTCCAAAACAGAAACTTGAACCATTTCTTTGGCAGGGATATCGCCGAGGAGTTGTGAGAAATTTCTAATATATGACCAGGCAGGATGAATTTCACACCTAAATTGAACTGTATAGGTTTTAAAGAACGGTCGACAACATTGACTTTGGGCACAATATTAACATTTTTTTTGGGAAAAATGTAAATTATATTAAACCCAAAATGATACAACAGTAAACAGGACATACCTCGCAGTTAGAGAAAATCAAAAGTCTTCCTAATACAAAAAGGCCTATATCAAGATGTTAAAACAATTGCAACAGGTGCGCTTGTCTATACATAAGAAACTTAATCTTGTTAATAACCTCTATTACAGAAAATTGATAATCTTCAAAAATCAGCTGCTTGTTCCTAGACAGACAGATACAGTAGACTGTAATTGCAATAGCCAGACAACATAATTTTCCTTGAACACCTGATGTGGATCTGCCCCTAATTAAAAAGTCAGTAATGCGCTGTAAAGAAGTGAAACGCCTGCAGAAAGGAGTCAAATCATGAATGTGAGCCCAAACTTGGAGAGATTTCCTGCAAGAAAAGAACAAATGAGCATTTGAGTCAGTCTCATTTGAACATAAAGGGCAAAGGGAACCCTTGTTCAAAAAAACAATTTCGGGTCCTTTTAGCAAGCCACAGAATGAAAGACATCTTAGGGGAATTGCTGGGTTCCATATAACAGAACACCAACTAATAGTAGGCTTGATACCTCTAATATATTCATAGACTTTGCCAACAAGCAATTGTTCATTGGTGCTCCAAGATTGAATCCTATTTTTGACCTACAATATTAACATTTTTTAACTGTACATGACCGCAACAGAACCTGCAATTAAAACCGCATCAGTCACATTTATCCGCGATACCAACAACCGCGACTGCAACCCATATTTAAAATCTTATATAATTATATATTTCAAAATCCCAACATTCAAATGCTCTAATATAGTGAATAAAAATAAATGACCAGATATTTGCGGAAGATAACAGATAACAGCAAACACTATTGGGAAAGAGACTTGAGTCTTACTTGCATAGGACTATGACAGGAATAGGTTTAAGAGCTTTTGGTCCATTCCTTATTCCTCTTTTATGGGGAGAAACCTGCGAAAGCAAGGAAAAACCCTTTAAAAACATAAAATCTAGAACGACAGAGAAGTGAAGATGGTACCTTGCGTTTTGGGACAGCCATGAGCTCCATAGAGCCCACAAAAGAAGAAGAGAAAGTTGGAGAACTAAAATCAATGGTCGCAGATAAAGGAGGAGATTGGGGCAGCGAATGAATGAACCTATTGAAGAACCCTAAAACGCTGCCCAATCTCCCTCCGGTGATTTTCACAATCGCTCTCATCGCTGTGGTTAAAGTTAAACAACAATAATATCAGCGAATTGAAGGAGATTTCCAGAGGAAGTGAAGCGAACGCGAAATTGGAATTATAAAAATTAAGCCGCCGGTGGAGAGATCACCGTCGCACCGGTGATGTTGCACCGTTGGGAGTGAAGCAAGAGAGGGCAAGACCTACTAGGTCCACACAGAATGAGGGAGACACGTGTTTTAGTTTTTGGGTTTTGCCATAGCATAAAACGACGCCGTTTCAAAATATTATGAATCTATGATGGGTAATTGGGTTTAGCTTATGATTTTATTATTATATTGCAGTCAAAAAAGCTTATGGTTGTATATATATACCAGCGTGGTTTTATTTAAACTAGATGAACACCCGGTGCAATTGCATGGTAGAAAAAAAAGAATAATAAAAACCCCACTGAACAGTGCTCCCAGAGACAGTAAAAAACAAAAATGTTTAAAGTAAAAACTGCCAGGATAAAAAGAGGGTTGGACAGTTTTTATAAATATATTGATTGATTATGTTTATGACTAGCCACGCGTTATTTTAAATTTTAATACTCTGGTGAAATTTTATAATGGGTCTCATTAAATAATTTGGCTTCATTCTTTATTAGTTGGCTGATATAAAATTTTATCTAATAATAAAAAAAAGTGTTGAAAAAAAGAGTATTAAAAAATGTGTTGCTGGCATTTTTTTTTTGGAAAAATTTGAATTTATTGTTCATCAAAATAATTTTATACATAAAAAAAATTAAAGGGTCTAATTGATAAGGGACCTCTTAAGTCAAAGGCTATAATAGCCGATTGATGTGCTACCTTATTCCTATTCCTCTTAATAAACATGAGTGGTGAATTACTAAAAGATTTACAATTTGTTATGATTCAAGCAAAATAACTCATGTTAGAAGATGTATTATTGTTCCAAGCATCTACTAGCTAAAGACTGTTAGCTTCAAAGACTATAAGCATGTTTATTTTACCGTGCGCCTCAACGCAAGCCCCCCTTGCTTCTCACAGAATAACACTTTGGAACACATGCCAACTCCCCACATCATGTAAGCAAACACACGCTATGTTTGTGAAATAGATAGAACTCTCCTGCCAAACGAATAGCCCATTTGAAACACAAAGCTTATGCAACTTTCATTGTATAAATCATCTTTGCACAACTTGTGGCTATATCGAGAACCTCCCCATCATGGTTTCTTGCAACAAATGCCATACTCGTGCCTTTATTTTTCTTTTTTGCACTGAAGCATTGAAATTTATCTTGATTATGTTCGACCCAGGGTTCTACCATTTAGCTGGGAAAGTGACCTCTTTCTCTAATTTCTTAGGGACAGTTATGTGTTGATTGCTTGCTTTTGCAATAACCTAATGAAAATTCATAACCCTTCCATTGTGTAGTAGTTGGTTACGACTGAACCATTTTGCCCAAATAATGCTAAAAATATCAGACAATGTCCTCTCTCATCCATAATAGAGACAAAGTTTCTTATCCAATCAATAAAGGAAGTCACACTACTCTCCTATACTCGAATGAATGACAATCAAACCAAACTTTTTTAGATTTAGGACATGTAATAATGGCATGTTCTATAGTTTCAAATTCAAAATTGCACCTTAAACACACAGGATCTACATCAACATGATGCCTTCTAAGATACATGTAGACAGTAGTGTTGTCAAATGACGGTTATAATGGCGCCATGACGGTACGGTGTGGTGGATTTTTGATAAAACGTCACCAAATAGCGGTGGCGTTGCGGGTTTCAAATGGCGGCACCATGGAGACCGTTATAGGTTTAACGGTGGTGCAGAATTATGGTTATGGTGGAAGAAACATTTTTTTTAAATTTTCCCAAAATGACAAATTAGGTCGTCTTGGGTTGACTCGACCCAACCCTAAACTCGGGTTTGGAATCAAAATGAGATGAGCAGCACGCACCAGCGCGAGTTCTCTCACGGTCTCACTCGAAGTCGACGATGACACCACGCACCACACGAGCACCACGCACCATGCACGCGAGCAACGTACGACGACAACAACAGACGACGACAGCGACTGGATGGTGACACGATATAAGACAAACCTTGTTGACACTTTTTTTAATTTTGGTTATGTTGTTTATGGTTCTATTTTTTTGTTTCTGTTTGACACTTTTTTTTAATTTTTGGTTCTATTGTTTTTTAATTGTTCAACCCTCTTCTACTAATTACAATGGTTGAACCATCATCTAATGCTGCAACAAGGAAAAATAAGACAACCCCTGGTTGAAAGTATTGTCATCCACTTGTGGAAGGGGATACAAACACCATTGTTTGTAATTACTGTGAAAAAATCACAAAGGGAGGAATAACGAGAGCCAAAGAACACTTGGTTGGGAAGTCGGGTAACGCTGCATCTTGCAAGAAAACTCCACCAGATGTAGTCGAAGAGCTCAAGGGATATATGGCTAACAAAAAAAGTGGGACCACTTAAAGTAGTACTGGTACTAGTAATGTGCCAAATATAAGAGATTTTGAATTTGGTGAACCAATTGGATGTGATGGAAATGAAGATGAATTTGCAGACTCTTGCAATGCTACTGCTTTGGCTGCAAAGACAAAGTGTGAGACTAAAAAAGGACCAAGGGACAGGTTTTGTAAGAATCCATAAAATGCAATCAATTGGAGAAAAATGAAAATGTTGAGGCAAAGGAACATAAGAGAGTCAATGGATAAGAATGAAGTATTGAAGGTGCATTAATATATTGCTCGCTTTTTGGTACAAAGCTGATTTGTCATTCAACCTCATTAAATTGAAAAGCTTTGAGAATATGGTTGCATCCATTGGTCAATATGGGCCACATTTGTCCATTCCAAGCTATCATGATATCAGAGTTCCACTCCTGAAGAAGGAAGTTGAATACACTGAAAATTTGATGAAAGATCACAAGGAGCAATGGGTCAAGTATGGTTGTACTATTATGTCTGATGAAAGGACTGATCGGAAATAAAGATGCATCATTAATTTTTTGGTTAACTCTCAAGCTGGTACAATGTTTTTGAAGTCTGTTGATGGCCCTAATTTTGTGAAGACAGGTGAAAAACTTTTTGAGTTGCTTGATGCTATTGTGGAGGAAGTTGGAGAAGAGAACGTTGTTCAAGTTGTAACTAATAATGTAGCAACTATGTTTTAGCGGGTAAGTTGTTAGAGGACAAAAGGAAACATATTTATTGGACTGCTTATGCAGCCCATTGTATTGATTTGATGCTTGAAGACATTGGGAAGCTTCCCTTGTAGTTGGGTTTATCTATGCCCATTCTAATACCTTAAGCTTGTTGAGAAATTGTACAAACAAAAAGGAATTGCTGAGACATGCTATTACTAGATTTGCAACTTCTTATCTAACCTTGGAAAGGCTCCACAAAGAGAAAGCTAATATTAGAAAGATGTTTATTTCTAATGAATGGATCTTAAACAAGTTATCTAAGGAGCCTAAGGGGAAAGAAGCTGCAAAGGTAGTGCTCATGCCTTCTTTTTGGAATAGTGTGGTTTACACTCTTAAAGTCATGGCTCCACTTGTCAAAAATGCTTCATCTTGTGGATGGTGAAAGGAAACCAGTCATGGGCTATATTTATGAAGCAATGGACAAGGCAAAAGAAACAATTATCAAGTCTTTCAACAACAACGAAAGCAAGTACAAAGATGTGTTTGCAATCATTGATAAAAGATGGAATTATCAGCTTCATAGGCTATTACATGCAGCTGCCCACTTCTTAAATCCAGAGTTATTTTATGACAACACTGATTTGGAGTTTGATTTTGAGGTCACCAATGGACTGTTTGATTACATTAAGAAGTTGGTTCCACAATTTGATGTGCAACAGAAAATTCTGACTGAGTTGCATCTTTACAAGATTGGTGCTGAACACTTTGGTTCTGAGTTTGCAATGACTCAAAGGAAAACCCATTCTCCTAGTAAAAAACTTTTACCAAATGACAAATACTATACTATTTTTTTACGTATTAATGTTACAATTAAGAATTTTAAGTTATGCTCTTGGTTGGTATTGTAGCATATTGGTGGCGAATGTTTGGGTCATAAACTCCAAATTTGCAGAAGCTAACTATTAAAATTTTGAGTTTGACTTGCAGTGCTTAAGCATGTGAAAGAAATTGGAGTGTATTTGAGCAAGTAATTGTGACAAAACTCTAACTATGCTTTTTATTTAATTTTGATGGTCAAGTTTTATTTGGAGTGTATTTGAGATTGAGATCAAGATTTATTTGTTATGTTGTAGATTCATTCCAAAAAAAGAAATAGGTTTGAGCACAAGAAGTTGCATGATTTGGTGTTTGCCAAATACAACCAACAATTGAAGCAAAGATATAATGCTAGAGATGAAATTGATCCAATTTCTCTTAATGATATTGATGTGTGCAATGAATGGCTCGTGGGAGAGATGGATGAAGATGATGATAATGATGCTAGAAATGATTTGGTATTTGAAGATGATGATGCACTAAATTGGGCAACTGTGTATGAGGCTTCAGGGGTTGGAGAGTGTAGGATGTATACTAGGCGGAAAAAAGGGAAAGAAAGCAACCAACAAGTGTTGGTATTAGTCCTACTGCTGCTGCCCACACATCTAAAAAACAAGCAATGGTTGTTGGATCTTCATCAAGGAAGCAAAAAGAAATCCAAGAAAATGATGAAGATCTAGAGTTTGATGATATTGAACTTGAATCTGAAGAAGAAGAAATCATGGTTAATTTTGAGGCGTTTGATGGAGAAGAGGGAGAGGGAGATGCTCCATTACCTTATGATAACAATGAAGAAGATTATGTTGGGATTGGAGAAGATTATTAGAGCCTCAACCTTTACTTTGCACTTTGCATTATGTTTTTATCATTTTGTTATTTTGAACTCTTGAATGAGTTTATTTGGTGTTGGTTATTGTGTGAACTCATGAAACTTTTTTAGTTTATTTGAATGCAATCCATTGTTTTTTATTTTATTTTTTGTTTATATTTATTTTTCATCTATTATTTTGTTAATATTTATATGTACATATATGTATATATTTTATCCACCATGATGTCCGCCATTTGTCGCTACGCCATTTACTATATTTTTTTGGAGAATTTTTGACTTTCTATCATGAATCGTCATTTGCCATTAACAACATTGATAGATAGGTATAGAGTTTAGGCAAGTCTGCCATACAAGATTCTTACATTTGGCATTGACTTGACTTCCCATATTTTCTTCCAAATCAAATCTTGAGTGCGCCTTGTAGATTTAGCCTTTGTACTATACTTCATTCTTGCTATTTGGTGACAAGATTTGACGTTATAACTATCATCCTCACAATATTGCCATAATAGCATGTCAGGTTCATGTGAATAGCTAAGGGGTAGAGATAGAATAACATCCACTCTACTTGGAGAGAACAAATGATTCAACAAACTTATATTCCATCCCGTGCTGCCAATTAATAAGTTCTATCACCTGCATGCCTAGGCTAACAGAATCAAAATAGGGAATTCTAAGTCCTTGAAGATTAGGAATCCACCTATCCTTTGTTCACATTAACACTGTCACCAGTCCCTATTCTTAAATAACTTCCAACTTCCACAATCCATCGTGTTGCTTACATACTCAACCAAGCATGACTTGGTTTATATCCAATGTTTGCATCAAGTGGCATTCCTTGGGAACAATATCGATCCTTATACATCTTTGCCAACAAAGAATTTTTATTTAAAATTAGCCAACACCACTGCTTGGTCAGTGAACCAATTTAAATACTTTTATATAACGAAATTCCAATTCTTCACGTAACATCCTAAAATCTATTATGAATAAACATGTAATTTTTTTAAATTAATTTTTTAAAATGTTTTCATTAATCCAATTATGAAAACATTTTACTTTAACAAAACATGAGTAAACTTCTCCTTTCTTTTTATTCCTTTATACATATCACAAAAATATAAATCATTTTTCAAATTACAAACCATGCACTCTTCAATGCATTAAAAAAATTAATTAATCTTTATTTTTTTAATAATTTTTGTGATTGAATTTTCATAATTAATAAAATACTTAGTTTTATTAGTATCAAAACTAATAATAAATTAATGAAAAACTTTTATTGGGCCATTTGATGTCATGGTTTTAGCTTTCAAAAGATGGGACAGTAGTAGTATAGTAGCCATCAACACGACACAAGCACAGAAGAGTGTTTGTAAAACGTCATATCTATCCACTCACTCACTGTCTAGTGTGTGATATGACATGATATGATATTGATATTACTTGGGGGGTAAATTCTGAGGAAGAAGAAACCCTAACAAACCTAAACTCCGATTAAATTTGAATCGTTAAACCCTAAACCCCCAAATTGATTCATTCCGTTGGTCATGGCTTCTTCATCGAGTAGCGGATTGACGTTCAAGCTGCACCCTCTGGTGATCGTAAACATCTCGGACCACTACACCAGGGTCAAGTCTCAGATGAACCCAACCCACGCGCCAACGCACAACAACAACAACGCCAACGGCGGCGACGGCGTCGTTTCGCCGCTCTCCCCGCGGGTCTATGGCTGCGTCATAGGGGTCCAGAAGGGCCGCACCGTGGAGATCTTCAACAGCTTCGAACTCCTCTACGATCCTTCCTCCCACTCCCTCGATCGCACCTTCCTCGAGAAGAAGCAAGAACTCTGTTCAGTATTCCTTTCTCTCTCAACTTTTTCAATTTTTAATTTCAATTTTTATGCAATTGTGACTGCATTTGACAGCAATTTGAAACCTTGAACGACCTTGATCTAACAATGCCCTTTTTGATTTATAATTTCGATGTGGCGTTAAATTCTGAAATTCGGTTTTATTTATTTAAGCATTATTTTTTTCTCTCTATCAAAATTGTTTTATTTATTCATTTAAGTTTCTGGAGGTGTTGATTTTATTGGAAGCTGATTTTTTTTTTTTTTCTTCAGATAAGAAGGTGTTCCCGCACTTCTATATACTGGGGTGGTATTCGACTGGGAGTGATGCAGAGGAATCAGACATGCATATTCACAAAGCTGTAAGTTTGCGTTATTGCAATTTGTCTTAATGTAAGCATGCCTGTGAATAGAATTGGTAGGTTGCTTTAGGTTCATGAGGGAATTTTAGTAAATTGTTTAGATGATGAAGGAGTGAAATGAGGAGGTTTTGATGCTTATGAGGACTTTAGATGTGGAGTGTTATTGTTCGAGTTCAATTTACATGGAAGAGGAATAGCTGCTTGCTTGAAGATTGTTTTATTTGGATATATGCTTTTGAAGAAGCATATGATAAAGAGAGTTAAGCTCTAGATTAAGATGGGCTAAGGAGGAAGCAAATGAAAGTTTATTCTGGTTAAAATAGTTGTCACCATGTAGAATTAATATGGCTTTTTGCATCCCTGTTCTCCTCTCCCCACAATGGAAGGACTCAATTCCATAGTCAGCTCTTTCTTTTCACTGTGGCATCCATAGCTCCTTTCTTCTCAAATCACACACTTTTCCTTTCTTTCTTATTTCTTCAAGATCCTTGTCTACACACCATTAGGAACAGTGCCACCTCAAGTTTTTTTTTTTTTTGATCTCAATGTTTTTCCTAACACCGAAATCTCTGTGCTGAACATTCTTTCCGCCTGTTCTCTGAATTTCATTGCTACTTAAGGTTTGGGACTATCACTCTTGGTCTTCACATTAGCCTCTTGGTAGTTGCTTTTCTGCTTTGGTTTATTTGACTACCATGTATCTGCCTCTTGGGAGATTTATCCTAACTAAGTTTGTTACCTTTGACTGTCAATTTTTACCTGGTTTTCTTACTAATTGACAATGTGTTTGGGGACCATTTCATAACTGTCTGTCATCCCTTGGAGCTTGCAACATATTTTGCGTGGATGGAATATCTGTATGCTCCTCAGTTTTTTAATGGCTTCTGTAGCATCACCTCTTCCAAACTAACCATTGATTTTGGCCTAGTTTTATCAATGGCGGATAGCGGAACATGGCAGAAGGCTGAAGTTCCGCCATATGAACATGCCATTGTGCCTTATGGCATGTCTTCCTTCACATATTGCCTATGACAATTGGCAAAAAGTCTTACACGCCATTCTGCCGTGGCCATTATTTAACAGCACTATTTTGGCCCAACTCCTTTTCTCTTTATTGACTTCCTTTCCCCCTTCTCAGAGCAGAATTGATCACAGCTCATCTATTTTTTCTGATGTGCCTTGTGAAACTTTTCCAGGTCTAGATGTAGTAGTATCTCTGGTCAAACATACTTTGGTTGCTGATATTAGTGCATTAATTAATGGGAAATGTTTTTGAAATGTGGGGCTGTTTAGATCTCTAACTCTACATCATAATATTTATGGAAAAATTCATTGGAAGCTGAAGAAAAAGGGTTATTTAGTGTGAAAAGTTTATAAATTATAACATATGCAAATTATGAGTTGTCGCTTTTTCCATTGCAGACCATTAGCCTCACTATAATATTCTGTATTCAAGAGCAAGAAATTTAGTTATTTTCAATTGTATAGCTATGTATATGTATATTTATATATGGTGAGGAAGTAGCCGATCATGTGTCTGTTCATTTTCTAGGTTACTTACTGCCTTTGGCACCTGTTCTTAGTAAATTTGCTTCTTGTATAATGGATATTACGTCTAGCAGATGTGAAGGGCTTAATTTATATAATTGAAACTTGTATTATTTTTTCCTTCTATGTTTCCTAGTGTGGGATTTTCATGCTCTATGGTCTGTTATGAGACCTTACTTCACTGTTATTACAAAGTGTTATCCTATGTTGTCAATCGTGGGCGTCGTGGCCGCTATCGCGGCGGAGCAGAGCGGCATGGCCCCCATCCGCGACGGGAATGGACGTAGCGGCGCGGTTCAACGTCGCTGTTGGCGCGGCTGCTATCGCGGCGGAGCGGCGCGGGATCTGGACTGGATTTTTGCGCCGCTACATTGAAGCCGTGGAAATTCCGAAAACCCTAGCGCGTTGCTGCTCTCCACACCTGCGAGGCTGCGACACCGGCGAGCGCCGCCACCTCCACCACGCCCAGGAGCACGCTGCGAGTCTGCGAGACTGTTCGTACCTTTCTTTCCCAAGCGACTCTGCGACACCGTTTCCTTGCTTGAGCTGATTTAGGGACTGGGGAAGTGAAGATGGCAATGGTAGGCGTGAGGGCAGGGGATTGGACAAGACAGAGAGAAACACGTTGAGAGTTTGTGTTCCTTGATGCCACGGAACGCATAATCATTATACAGTGAACATCACTGTGAAATAGGATTTTAGTCCTTTAGAGTTTTTTTTAGTTCCTATTTTTACTTTATTAATATTAAATTATGATGTTACAATAATATTCACAACTCATTGACTTACCGTACACGTCCCCTGATGTGTATATTTTTTTTAGTAAATTATATTTTAAAATTTGTATCTATTTAAAATAATGAATGACAGATTAATGGATGAAATATTTAAAAATATAATTTATAAAAAAAATCTAAATATATGTAATAATAACGTGATAAGTTAATGAGATGTGTATATGGTGTTAAGTCATTTACTAGTAACTAGATTTCATCCTTCTGTGGTGCATGTGGAGTCACAGCTAGAGAGATAAAATAAGATCTGTTAAAATTAAATTAAAATCTTAAGTTCTTTCATTAGAATAAAAATATTGGTAAGTCTCTAATGATTTAGCTTAAGAGGGATTAAGGCTTTAAGCCCTTTATTTGTTTGACTTTTTACTTTATGTTTTGTAACTTTTGTTTAAGTAACTATGTTTTCAGTTATTTTTCTGTTTTTGAACTTATATATATACAACAACAACAACAACGCCTTATCCCACTAGGTGGGGTCGGCTACATGGATCAACTTTCGCCATAATGTTCTATCAAGTATCATACTTCTATCCAAATCATTAAGTTCGAGATCCTTTTTGATAACCTCTCTTATAGTCTTTTTGGGTCTTCCTCTGCCTCGAATTGTTTGTCTTCTCTCCATCTGGTCTACTCTCCTCACTACAGAGTCTACCGGTCTTCTCTCTACATGCCCAAACCACCTAAGTCTATTTTCCACCATCTTCTCTACAATAGGCGCTACTCCAACCCTCTCTCTAATAGCTTCGTTTCTAATTTTATCCTGTCGAGTCTTACCACACATCCACCGCAACATCCTCATCTCCGCTACACCTACTTTATTCTCATGTTGGCTCTTGACCGCCCAACATTCTGTTCCGTACAAAATCGCCGGTCTTACCGCAGTCCGATAAAACTTTCCCTTTAGCTTGATCGGTACCTTTGCATCACATAACACCCCCGATGCTTTTCTCCATTTCATCCATCCTGCTTGAATGCGATGATTCACATCCCCTTCAATTTCCCCATCATCCTGTATTACAGACCCAAGATATTTAAACCGTGTGACTTGAGGGATAATATGGTCTCCTATTTTCACCTCTGAGTTAGAAACCCTCCTTCTTTTGTTGAACTTACATTCCATATACTCCGATTTGCTTCTGCTTAGGCGAAAGCCATGTGTTTCTAGAGCTCGTCTCCAAGTTTCCAACCTCTCATTCAACTCCTCCCTCGACTCTCCAAGGAGGACTATGTCATCTGCAAAAAGCATGCATCTCGGCGCTATCTCTTGGATTTGTTCCGTGAGGACATCCAGAATTAAGGTAAAAAGGTAGGGGCTAAGGGTTGACCCTTGATGCAAACCAATTGTGATGGGAAAACCGTCTGACTCTCTACCCTGTGTCCTAACACTAGTCGATACCCTATCATACATATCTTGGATAGCTCGAATATATGCAACCCTAACCCCTTTCTTCTCTAGAGCTTTCCACAAATTCTCTCTAGGCACTCTATCATACGCTTTCTCCAAGTCAATAAAAATCAAGTGCAAGTCTTGTTGGGCCATGCGATATTGCTCCATCACCCGCCGTAATAAATAAATCGCTTCCATGGTCGACCTTCCCGGCATGAAACCAAATTGATTCTCAGTAACTTGAGTCTCCTTTCTTAATCTCCGTTCGATCACTCTTTCCCATAATTTCATGGTATGACTCATGAGCTTGATTCCCCTATATACATATTATTAATTATTTAACATATATAAAAAAACATTAGAATAGCGGTCATCCCACTATCTGCTATCCCGCTATCCCACTTTTGGGGTCGGCTGCTCCGCTACGCCGGTATTGACAACTATGGTGTTATCACTATGTTTAATGTAGTTTCCTTTTATGCTTTATTATAGCTTCTATTTTGTACAGTTTAATGATATTTCCCTGGTTTAGATTTCAATTTACATAATTTACAAATTTGTGCCTTTGTTCATCTGAAATTCTCTTTCAGTGATTTATTCAGAAATCAAATACATTCAAATTCAAGAATCTTTAGTTTCTGATTATATCTGGACCTCTGCTGTAACAGTTGATGGATATCAATGAAAGTCCAGTTTATGTTCTTCTCAATCCTTCTATCAATCATTCTCAGAAGGATCTACCTGTCAGTATTTTTGAAAGTGGTACGTAATCTCCATCATTGTGTTATTTAGTATGTGATTGTTTTTTCAACCACAGTTGCAAAAATGAAAAAACATTAACAAGGAAAGAACTTTAGTTACTTGCACTGTATTTCCATTCTTTTATTTTTTAATAAAAACTTCGTACCCCATTGCCCAGAGGCTCTTCGCTATGCAAAGGTATGGGGGAGGGATATTGTATTTGCTTAAAAGAATAAATTTTATTTGCTTATGGTTTAAGCACAATGTTAAATGAACATGATCCACTGCATTGACACCTAGATGTAGTGAAAAATAAGCAAAGGGTCCTGCTTTTTTGTGAGAAATTGTGGGTAAAGGAGTTAGTTCATGGGAGGAGGATTCGTTTTGGAACATGGAATGTAGTTGCACTAACAGGTATATCAATGGAAATAGTAGACACTCTGATTAGGAGGATAAATTCTGTGTGTCCATAAGAAACCAATTGGATAGAATCATAGAAGAAAATGCAAAGGGACAAGACACATCTAGTTATAAGTTGGGGTACACTGACATAATTAATCAAGAAATGGGTGGGTATAATTGTAGAACATGGTAGTAAGTATCACATGATTCACGATAGGATACAAGTGATTTGATTCGATTCGATTCACAATTCTGGCGACGCGAATCGTTCTGTATTGTTTTTGTATCTGAATTGCAAGCTGAATCGTTCGTATCGCACGAGAATCGTGATCTTTGTGTGAATCGTCTGATTCTTGAAAAAATGGGTCGCACCCTAAAAAAACCTTTATTTTTTGTGAAATCTTATGTAAAAATGGGGGGAAACAGCTGATCTGCTCCCCCCAAGAAGCAATTTCCAAAGAACAAAGCTATCTCCTTTGTGTGAGACAAAGCACATGTCTCCTTCCTCCATTTTTGCGACCCACCTCTCCTTTAGGCGGAGTGGGCTCACAGGGTTGCACTGCAGTTCTACATCTTCTGTTCCACTCATGGTTTCACTGGCTGGTAGTGAGCTGAGGAGAGGGATGACCAGATTCACATACCTAAACCTAAACGACAGCGTATTCTGAATTGTTTTAGTATGTCAGGTAACTTTTGTTGTGTTCAAGACAAAGACCATGACTTTGGGCCGTTAGGTAACTTTGGGCCGTCAGTTATATTGGTCACTTTTAATCATAAGACTTTTCTAATCTCTTTTAATCAAAATATAAAAAAATCGAAAGTAAAATCTAGATTTATTATAATCAAGTTTTATTTTCTTATTAAATTTAAATAATGATATTTTCTAATAAAGATACTTTGAAACTAAAATTAAAATTATTGAGACTAACATGTCACTTTCTGATTCACACTTTGTATCCCAATTCAGCTATCATGTTGTAGAAAAGTGTTGGAGGAGTGATGTTGTGGATGTAAAAAGGTTAGGAGATTGGATCAAGTTCTAAAGCTTGTAGTGGAAGGGGAGACCTTCGATATGATGAGTACTTATACACCTCAGGTATGATTAGAAGAGCACTGTGAAATAAAATTTTGGAGGATTTAGAAGCTTTAGTCCACAGGGAATACCATTACGAGAATAAGATTTTCTTAGGAGGGGATCTAAATGGTCATGTAGGGAGAACATCTAGAGGATATGAGGGTTCATATGGGGTTTATGATCTAGGAGAAGGAAATGTAGAAGATAAATCTATCCTAGATTTCTTATTAGCTCATGACTTCACAATAGCCAACACTTTATTTTTTGGTGTTGTTTTGTCTGCTTACTGTACTAAGGAAATTAATTGTGTTATTGCTGGTGCTGGCTATTACAATACAGAACTGCATGTCATAGATGGGATTCCACAACTTATCTTTGTTCGCTCAAGCTATACTATTGAGGTTGGGTTTTGTGACTTCTGCTATCCCTTTTCACATTTTAAATCACTGTTTCTCAATTAATTGATTCACTTGGATTCCCTTCTCTCTCCCTCCTCATGCTTTGCTGAAGACTGTTGAAGCAGAACGAATATCAGTTGATCATGTTGCTCATCTTAAGCCATCTGATGGTGGTTCAGCTGCTACACAATGTAAGTGTTTTTCTAGACTCTTCTTTGCATTATATCTTTATTATCTTTCATTAAGCCTTTGGAGTAGGGGAAGTGTTTGATTTCTGTTCTGATTGTCAGGTAATTATACCTATGTTGTATTCTTCTATTGAATTGTATATAGCTTGTCATGAGTTTGAATAATAGGGGAGGGTTGTCTTGGGCAGTTAATAGCAAACATGAAATTTTGTTGAATTTGACTAAAGCCAGTGAAGGTTTCAGTAAGTAAAGCAGCTTAAATTGGAAGATATTCAAATTAAAACGAGTAGAGGAAGATCAAAATTTATTGAATTTAGATTTTTTTAAAGCCCAATGGTGTTGATTGATGCATGTAAGTGACTCCACCTAGTGGGGTAAGGTGTGGGTTTTTTTAGTTGTATTGCATGTATCTAATATTCCATGTTTTCTTAATGCAGTGGCTGCTCACCTTACTGGAATACACAGTGCCATCAAAATGCTTCATAGCAGAATAAAGGTGCTACATCACTATCTTCTTGCAATGCAAAAAGGTATGAGGTTATTCTTTCTGCAAAAATAGCATTTGAAAATAAAATATTATTTGTTATTAGAAATCTTTCAAGTCTTATAAAAAATATTATTCTTTTGATATGTCAATTCCTTAAGCTTTTCAAGTTGTTAATTCCTTACTAATAGTGTTTAAAGAGATAAATAAATAAAAGTAATACTTAAGTGTCTGACTAAGTTTCAAATTATATATTTTTTTATTATTGCAAAAAGAGGGTGATTTGAAATAAAATCTTTGGCATATAATTATAAGCTGGATTAGCTTGATAAGTTTGAGACCAGATTCTGATTGAAATTATAATAGATTGATGATTAATGATTAGGGTTTAGGTGAATCACAGTAGTAGAATTTTCTATAGTTATAACTGCCGTATATCTTTGTATATGTCTTCCCCCAAGTTTAGCAAATTAGATACTCTGTTATGAATTATGATATGACCACTCCATGAATTCTCTAAAGTTTTGAAATAAACTCTTTTATGAGGTGTCTTTCTGTTGAGTTTCTTTCTCAAAGGCCTCTTTTTAACTTGAGAAATGCACCAAAACATTTTTCTTATGAAAATCTTAAACAATTATTTGATTTTTTTTAAACATGATTTTTTAAAGTCAGATCCTGTTTCAGCAGCATCACATGGTTTTGAGTATTTATGTTTATATTCCCCAAATCACAGGTTCAAAACAATATAATACGTGCTCAGTGATTCCGTGAACAACATTTCCTTTTCGCGCTTCAACTATAAATTATACATGTTCATATATTGAAACTCCAATAAATAAGATCATTAACCTTACTGTTTAAAAGCAGGTGATGTTCCTTGCGAGAATTCACTATTAAGACAAGTGTCAAGTCTCCTGAGAAGATTGCCTGCTATTGAATCTGGCAAATTTCAAGATGATTTCTTGATGGTGAGTGTGTTCTGGTCTGAATTTTGGACTTAATGGCATGCCTGTTGTGTGTTGAAATTAGCCTTTGCATGTAAAATGGGGAAAGAGGGTCAGTTAACTTGGTTCCCATTGTTATGGTTTCAGACTTGTACTTTCTTATTTGGAATTATTTGTGCAACCATCATGAACTGTGACGAGTGACCCTTCTAGAGAGTGGACCTTATGGCTTCCAAAATCCTAATTATAAAACATATTTGGAAGAAGTGAAAGCTACGGGTGCAGGTCTTTGTATTAATATTAAGTACACCAGGCTAGCAGTAATTATATAATGTGCGAAAGGTATTAAGTGTAATATGCATGTGATTAATGTACACTAGGCACTGGTACAATTATATGAGGACTCTTTGCTCTATGCAATTTTATTATATAGCTAAATAATGATATTCAAGTTGGTTGTGTCGAAGGTTTCATATTGCTGTAAAATTTGAGCTATGTTGTGAGCTTAATATCGTAATTAAGGAAGTATAAATGCTTATGTAAATTTTTCTTTAGCTTACAACATCTTTTTTCCTTGTAGGAGTACAATGACACCTTATTGATTAGTTACCTGGCAATGCTGACCAACTGCTCAAGGTATTATGCGCTTTTTGTCTTGTTTTTATTTTTCCAGGTTTTGTAATTTTTGTTTTTTTTCCCCTTTTATAACAAAAAGGCTCATAGTGTTCTTTTAGCCAAACTTCCTTGAAAATAAGTGTGGTGGGGCCAATTTTGATAGTTATCTAATGAAGCAAATAGTTAGAAACACCACAACCAGAGATTCCTGTAAGCTTTTCTTCCATTTAGCTCTGCTTGCCTTCGCTGTACCTGTACAATTCAGAAGGACAATAAGAAGCTTCTTCTGTTAGAGATACTTGCTGGGGGAGGATGTTTGAGTCAATTGAGTAGGGTCTTCAGTTTATATATATGAATGGATTCTTTTATGTCATTATTTTCGAACTTTGAACTTACATCCAATCGTGCGTAAATCCTCCCTGTTAGTCTTGTCTAATGATCTTAAACAATTTCTTCACTTTTTACTATATAGAAAATGTTGACTGGTGGGTTGGGATTGACTGCCCCGCTGACAGTAATATTATCTCCATGTTTCCCAAGATGTTTACATATATTTTTCAAGAAAAGAAATGTGAACACTATGTTAGTTCAGAAGTGTAACCTTGAAATGCTTATGATATTGATATATATTCTTTTTTGTCTTTTGTCTTGGTGTAGTGCTATGAATGAACTGGTGGACAAATTTAATATTGCGTATGATAGGCATAGCAGAAGGGGTGGACGAACTGCTTTTATGTGAGAGCTGCTTGGTTGCTTATTTCTGGCGGACATCCTCAAGGCACTTTTCCAACTAGGCATATATATATATATATATATATATATATATATAACTCTTTGCTGGTTAGGCACATGTTATTGAAGCATAGTATTGCTTTGATTTGAAGAGAATATGGAGAGGAAAAAAATGGCAAGTCACCATATGACTGCCCCCTCCAAAGAAAAAAGAGAAAATGGTATTTGTTTTTGCATTTCTATAACAAGTTTGCGATGTAGAGGGGGACAAAAGAGTTCAAGGACATGATGTGAAGTTTCATTGTGATTCTTTGTTGAGTCACCATCCTTCATTTTCGTGCTTTGTGGCCAAATTCTTTTTGCATGTCTTGGATGAATAGAACTTTTACTAGGTTAAGTGTCATGGGAATTTGTTGACATCGGTGTGACTCCAGAAAAATGGTTTTAAAATTTCAAAGCAGTAATTATTTAATTGACAATTTTTTAAAAACTCTGACCCAACATTATGTCACTTCTCCCTTGGTATTTATGAAATAGATAAATAAATAGATAAAACTGAGAAAATCTCGAATCAAATATATTTTCTTTGATTAGATTAATTGTGGAAAGATTATTTCAACTATTAATTATTGATATAATTGGTTATATAAAATAGGTTTTATGTTTGAATGTTAGTAATAAATCGAATTATTTTTTAATATTTTAAATCAAACTAAAGAATGAAAAAGAATAATATCATTGATTCTACAAAGTATGCTTTTGAAGGCTTACATGTACATGTTCATGCTTTCTTTAATGATCCATTATTCTAAGATACAATTTATTTCGTTAATGTCTGATTTTTTTTTTCCCTTCGAAGTTCTAAATGCCAATCCATTAATTGTACATTCTAGCACTAAGTTCCCAAAGGATTATAACATTTTTTTTTTTGCTCTATTTTCATTGCGAACTCGCCACCTAAGGATTTATTGTATAGGTTATCATCGTCTTAGGAAATGTTCTTTTGAAATTTGGATCCTCTCCATCGGCTTTCTCTCCAGCAACAATAATGGCCTTTGGATTAATCTCAGTTCAGAGATTAAAAGTAAAAAAAATTATACTATAAAACTTGCAGATTTTGTGCAGTGAAATTGAACTTTGTAATTTTCCCTTAACCTTCAACTCATTGACACAGTGACACCAAAGCTAAGCCTTAAATGCTTAATAATCGTCATTTTTTTTTGGTTTCTAAAGGTTTAGTCGAAACTAACCTTGAATTCACGTGAGGCCAGGGTTTATAATCACGTACAAATGCACAAAAAGTTTGAAACTTTGAATGAATTGGTTTGGTTTCACTATTTCTCTCTCTCTCTCTCTCTCTCTCTCTCTCTCTCTCTCTCTCTCTCTCTCCATATTTTCATAATTTTTTTTACTTATTTTGTCTCAGTTTGCAATTTTTTTTCTTACGTATTGAGTGTGATCATTCTTACATACAATTTATATTTAATAACAATTTTGTATTTTTATCTAGCTTATTGGATTGGGATTATATATATTAAAGCAAATTTATTTATGTTTTATTTAAGAATTTTTAATTTATAATGTAGCATTTATTGAAACCTGGTTATAAAGTGGATTTCATTCTTCATTTTGTATTTGATACTCCCTCATGTCTTAATTTAGCATCACTAAAAAAAAATAATTTAATCGATGATAATAAATATTTTAAATTTATATATTTTTTTTAAATTACCATTGTTACTATTTGCTAATACTCCTTTTTTCTCTCTTCCACTTGTTTGTTATTATAACTTCTTTTTTGATTAAGGGTATTTTAGTCTAAAAATAATTAATATAAGATATATTATGAATATGGATTGAGTCTTCTCAAAAGAAATAATGATTACTTTCAATTTGAGTCTGGACATGAGAGATCGGAAAAGTAAAGAGTGTTGCTAGGTGCACCAGCATTATTGCTGGTGCACCCAGCATTCTATAAAAATGGTGAAATTGTCCTTGCTTAGTTTTTCTCTTATGGATCAAGTTGATCCGTAAGAAGAAAAATAATAATTTATTAACTACATATTTAAAGATATTGTTTAAGGTTATTTTATACATATTAATAAAAATCAATAAATACATAAAAGATAATAATAATTTTATAAAATTAATATTATCATCATTAATTTATTTTTTATTTTTATAATTAATCATATCATTATTAATATTATAAAGAATATAAAAAATAATTAGTATTATATTAAAAATTAAAATACTAACTACTTTATAATACATTTTTTTACATGATCATTAGTATAAGTAGGAAAATAGTAATTATAAGAGAATTTAAAAATATTAGTACGTTATATAAAATAAGGATCTTAGATAACGAATGATGTCCATTTTTTGTTTAATTTTTTTTTACACCCTTTTCAACTTCTTTATTTCAATTATATTTAAAGTTATATTTTAAATTATTTTTTATTAGTTGGTAAACTAAGTTAACTAGACCATTTTAATAACACGCGCGTATATAGACACAAATGGAATACACAATCAATGAAAATAAATAAAACTAACATTAGTAATGAAAATAAATAAAACCAACAATACTCATGAAATGAGTTCATGTACAATATCTGTATATATAAGGAATATCAATATAAAATATGTACATAAACTATGCCTGATCAGTGCGCCGCCTGCGTCTACACCTAACGTATACTAGATGGTCCTGTGTCACACTCCTGGCCAATCTGAGGCATTCTTCGACCACCTCATGTGTCGATGAGCCAGGCGTGACCACCCCTAGACTCAGATGACGCTCTAACCTCTCAGCAATATCATCACAAACTTCCTGTTACATACAAAACAAACTGATTACACAAATTATTATGCAAATGTTGAGGTAAATGACGTAAATTATTAGTAGTGTGACCACCGGATAATGAATGTTTTCTCCTTTTAAGACATGAATAAAATTCACTGTCTTTGTTCAAAGCAAAGGAGGTTGGGCTGCTTTTTGAAGAATGAAATGATTGCAGGCCTTTGAGCTTTAGAGGGAGCAAAAGAAATTCATAGACATTAGGCAGGTGAGTTAGGTGTAGCAATGATTTCCCATTTTCCTTTTTCTCTCAAGGATCAACATTTAATCAAGTTTTAGGGATTTGTCCTAATCATATTACTTTTGAACTTAATTTGCTGAGGTTGTCTAGGCGTTTGAATCAGTTTTCCGATACCACATTCAGTTCTAAGTGGCAATTACATCAAAGACAATTACATATTCGCATTAAATCAAATTGAAATAGTAGATATTCTCCAAAATGACAATATTTATCAAATATTTAGCATACATTCAGAGCTGATCCTAATAACCAAAATTCCTAATTTCAAAAAAAACTCACAATGTATCAAATAATTGACAATTTTTCAAATAAAATTAAGCTGCGAGTAGTTTACGGATCAAGTGATCCGTAAACAACCCAGCAACTTCCCGACAGCGTTTTCTACCATCGCCGACAAAAACCAAAACCTGAACGACAAACTTACCTCGAAGAAGAAGCAGAAACGCGAAGAAGAAGCACAAACGTGAAGACCCACACCTTCCTCCTAAACACGGCAACAATGGCGGCGATGGCGGTGAAGAAGAAGAAGACTGGCAGCGAAGAAGAAGAATGAAGAAGCTGCGCGGGAGGAAGAAAAAAACTGAAGAAGCAGAAAACTCAAGAAGCAGAACCGTTGGAGGAAGAAGAAGAGCGTGCGTGGGAGAGAGAGAGAGGCGAGAGAGTTATTTTTTTTAAAAAAAATAGTAAGGGCTTAAAGGACTTTTCACCATAATTGCTGGGTGCACCAACAATACTGCTGGGTGCACCTAGCAGCACTCATAACAGTTTTGATTGGGCCCATGTTATTTCATACATTTTTTCCCTACTTTTTTTTTTGTAGTTTTCAAGGAAGACTGTAGACAATTGTTAATCATATCTTCCATAATTATTAGATAGAGTTCTTTTTATTTTTTGTTATTAAATTTAGTTAAATATCCTCACCTCTTATCTCTCATTCCTTTTCTTCTTCAAAACTTTCTATTTTATAATACATAATTGAGAAATGTTTGAAAAAGAAAAGGAATAAGAAGTAAGGATGAAGATATTTAATGTTATTTCATACATTTTTTCCCTAAGTTTACACTTTTTTTAGTTTTCAAAAAAAATATTGTAGGCAATTGTTAAACATATACTTCATGATAATTAGATAAATCCCTTTTTATTTTTTGTTATAAAATTTAGATAAATATTCCCACCTCTTATCCCTCGTTCCTTTTCTCCTTCAAAACTTTCTATTTTATAATACATAATTGAGAAAGATTTGAAAAAGAAAAGGAATGAGAAATATGGGTGACAATATTTAAAAAATTTAATAAAAAAAATAATGTTCTACATAATTTGTGTGTGTGTGTGTGTGTGCGCGCGTGAGAGATTGAATCAAAGCATACATAGAAAAGGATGAGTAGTATAATCATTGTTATGGACCAAAAAAGGAAGGAGAAGGAAAGACATATTGAATCATTCAACCATGACATGAAAAATAAAGGAAAAAGACACTAAGCCTTTGATTTAGCTAAATTCGTCTTCATATTAAAATCCGACTTTGAATCTGATCACGATAAGGAAGACGAGCTATATTCATCAAATCAAGACTAGAAAGAGATTTAATTACAAAATAATTAAGAAAATGAAATCATCAACTTATGAAACCTAGCAAGGTTAATGACATTAACTTCTTGAGTGTTTTGTAATTGGGTTTGTTCCTATTCTTGGTTTGACAACATAGTTCACTAGCCTTCTCATGATTTTATTCAGAGTCAAATTCTAATTCGAAGACCAATTCAACTAAATCAAAGGTTTGATATCTTTTTCCATTGTTTTTTTATGACGTGGTTGGCTTATTCAATATGGTTTTCCTTCTCCTTCCTTTTTGGTCAAAAGCAATAATAAAATAGTTGTGTATGAAATTGAATCAAAGCATACAGAGAAAATGATGAGTTGTATAATCATTGTTATTGACCAAAAAAGAAAGGAGAAGGAAAGACATATTGAATTATTCAACCATGACAAGAAAAATAAAGGAAAAAAATACCAAACCTTTGATATAGGTAAATTGGTCTGCATATTTAAATTCAACTTTGAATCTGATCACGATAAGGAAGACGAGCTATATTCATAAAATCAAGACCAGAGAGAGACATAATTACAAAAAATTAAGAAAATGAAATCATCAACTTATGAAACCTAGCCAAGTTAATGACATTAACTTCTTGATTGTTTTGTAATTGGGTTTGTTCATACTCTTCGTTTGACAACGTAGCTCATCAGTCTTGTCATGATTTTATTCAGAGTGGAATTCTAATTCGAAGACCAATTAAGCAAAATCAAAAGTTTGATATCTTTTTCCTTTGTTTTTTTATGTCATGGTTGGCTTATTCAATATGGTTTTCCTTCTCATTCCTTTTTGGTCAAAAGCAATGATTTTGCTATTCATCCTCCTCTTTTTATGCTCTTATTCATTTTCATATACAATTATTTTATTTATCCAAACCATATATATAAACTAAGACATGACATAACACTACATATGGCATTATCATGCAATGTATATCTAGCATTAGATTTAAAAGACATGTGTTCATTAGCTTTATGTACTTATGTAATTTAAATATCAATATTTATTGTTTTATCCAGATATAAAAAGTATTTTTCACTAAATATGCTTTTAGATTACACACACGTAATAATTTATATAATATATATATATATATATATATATATATATATTATATTATATTATTAGGAATGAAAGAAATGAACGATAGTTTTTGAATTCATTCAATTCATTCATTCATTAAAGTATTACAAAATTGATGTATTTATACAAAGATAGAAAATAACTAACTTGATTAACCAACTCTAACTTACTCAAATAACTTCTAGTAACTATAACTTGAGTAACCAACTAATTTACACAAATAACTTCTAATAACTAACTAAATTAATTTTATGACTAATACCCCCCGCAAGCTGGAATGTGTTGAAAACACTTCTAGCTTGGAGAATACAATACATCAACATTAAAGAAGAAAGAGAAAAGAAAAAAAAAATGAAAACATGAAATATAGCGAAACATGTCGGAAATACTTCGGTCAAAACAAAAACTTCGAGAAATCTTCGACCAACTTCGATTGCTTCCAAGAGGCCAAAGCAAGCATCAAAGCTTGTTGGCAAAAACTTTGGTGACGAAGGACAAGAAATTGTAACCAACACGCTCGAAGAAGTACCACAATGCGGTGGCATAAACGAGCACCACAACCGCTCCACGCCAATTCATCGACAACACCACATCAGAAACTAAGCCTTTGCCGAGAACACGATGAAAGGATGAGAAACTAAGGCAATGCCAAGATTGTCAGAAGATGGAAGAATGAAGGGGTTAGAATCATCAATGGCAGCCATGGCCATGAGAGAGAAAAAAAAAGAACCAACCATACATCCGAAAAGTCCCCTTAAAAAATGATTCATAAGGGGATGACCTATCCAGTTATATAAGAACTTAATCATCAATGACATCCATGGCCATGAGAGAAAAAAAGAACCAACCATACATCCGAAAAGTCCCCTAAAAAAATGATTCATAAGGGGATGGCCTATCCAGTTATATAAGAACTTAATCATCAATGACATCCATGGCCATGAGAGAAAAAAAAAAGAACCAACCAGGCATCCGAAAGGTTCCCTTAAAAAATGATTCATAAAGGGGTGGCCTACCCATTTATATAAGAATTTAATCATCAATGGCATCCATGACCATGAGAGAGAGAAAAAAGAACCAACTAGGCATCCGAAAGGTTCCCTTAAAAAATGATGCATAAGGGGGTGGCCTACCTAGTTATATAAGAACTTAACCATCCTCATGAACCACCCGATGTGGGACTCGCAACACGCCCCCTCGAGTCAGGGCTCGGCACCACAAAGCGAAGGCTAACAACACTATCCACACCACCGGGCAGAATCACAAATAACTTA